>NC_141857.1:2437500-2710000 GCF_024713525.1 Acromyrmex echinatior | reverse complement strand
TCGATGTTAATGAGATATATCCAGCTAAAATCCAAATCATAAGATAATAAAAATATTCAAAATGAGATAAATTTTCATACTCGACAATTTCAACTGAAATAATGAATTAACAGTTGCGTAGTTGAGATACTTACATATTGCTATCCCAAAAAATATGCTCATGATGATGTAAGCGGCATAACTATGACAAAATGGTGTAGCGGCTACTGCGATTGTAGATATAATTAAGCAAATATTGTTTAGCAATAAGGAATCGACTTGCGGAAAGTCGGCGACATATCCACAAGCCACACGACCTATGGTGTTCGTTATTCCAATAATAGATAATAAAAATGATGCAGAATTGCTTTCAATTCCCTTAAAAAAGGAATAATATTCATTGAATCATGATATTGCATAATTCAGTGATATACTAAAGATTGATAAATAACATACATCTAAGACTGCGGCATCTACCAGATATACAAAAGGAACATACAGTCCAGCCATACCAAACACATTGCTAATACCAATTAGAAGGAAAACAGGATCTTTCAATAAGGATATATCCATCATTGTCGCTAAAGCTTCCTTAAACGAGTCAGGTAATACCAAACAAGGACATAAAGATTCTAAAAAAATTAAAATTTATGTTATTTTTCTGGCCTTTAATAATATTGTTTAAGTTTTATATATATATGAAGAACGTATACATACGTTGTTGTGCTTTTTCGATATCGATGTCTTTCAAATCACCACGTACAGATTTAGGAATAGATACAACACTCTGACGGTAATTGGCAAGGGATTTCTGGCTTTGGTATTCTGGTAAATTGACTACGCTACCACTGTAGAAAATATCCTTTCTCGATAAGGGACGGACAATCATTGGTTTCTCTTTTTGGATACTAGCTTTACTGGTAGTAAAAGTAATACTCTCACCATCCTAATAAAAGAAAAAAGACACGCACATGTTTGTTATTAGATTATTTAAAAAATATTTACGCAAATGACTTGTTTAGAAAGAATAATAAAGACATTTTGTATTAAAAAAAAATGAATCTGTTAATATATCTGACTTACATCAACCTCAGCATTATTATTTCGCGATCCCAACATACTGCTAGTAGAAAGTCTCAGATGCAAGCTCTTTCTGATATCTCCGTTAGAATTAAGCGTTGTCCTAGAATTCTTTATTGCACTAAGGCTAGGCTTGTAGCGTTCACTGGTACTCGTTTTACGGATTCTGTCAAAGAATGGCACGGAGCCGTTTTTAGGCAAACCTTGAACGTGGGTCGTAAAAGCCGGCTGCGACGCGTTTCTAGGGATTATCGTCTTATTAAACTCGTTCTCGGGCTTCTCCGCGTCCTTCGTGTCTTTGGTTTCATCGATACTTTTCTTGCTCTTGGATTTGTTGGAAATATTTTTTAAATCCATACTGCCGCTATCACTGGTATGTCCACTAGATGAGTGCTCTTGCACCTTCACTTCAGATATGGTGGGAAGGGTTGGCACCGTCGGAACTGGTGTTAAAGGAGTTCCTTTAATATTACGGGTATTCAATGAAGTATTGTATTATTATTTCGATTACTTGGAAAGCTCACGCGCCTGTACTTATGGAAACGACATAAATATTGATTTTGAAACAATTAAAAAATTTTCCTTTTAGAAAAAGAATTTTTCAATAATTCAAAAATTTTGAAATCAATTAAAATATTTTTATTTTATTTTAAGAAAGTATGTGACAACGTAACTAAGATGTACGATCGATTCAGTTTTCCATTATTTTTGCGACTTACTCCACTGTCCCACCAAAACATAAAATTTGATGGTCAGAGTTCCTTACCAGGCACTAATTGGTCTAAATTGAAGCTGGAATGAACACCGGGATCAATATTAATGGGCATTTTCATCCTCTTTTCCATGGATCCGTCCGGTAACTGCACCATAAAGTAGGAGCCACCGATACTACCACGTTCCATTTGAAATCTCTTCTCTTCGGCCATTCTTTGCAGCAACGGCTTAACAGAGGAAGCTTTCGGATATTCCAGAGGTCTCATCATGGCACCGAATACCTAAAAATCATCTATTTTTTTTATCAGATATACGAGATGTCATCTCGATTAATCTAAAGCTTTGTGTTATGTCCCTGCACAAGGAGCAGCGAGGAGCAGCGAGTGATTTCACTATTTACTTACTGCGCAATTTAAGATGAGGCCAGCCAGGATTAGATTTGCTCCCTTCCAGCTATACGCCTCCAGCAACATAGTTGCAAGAGGCGCGAACGCGAACGTACCAAATCCCGATCCGCACACAGCGATGCCAGTAGCTAGGGATCTCTTGGTTTCAAAGTAATAGCCTACACAAACTACTGCGGGTAGATATATCAAACCAAATCCAATACCTAAAAGAACAATTGTAGATACGTGAAGAATGAAGAGAATTGACAAAATACAAAGAACGCTGTTTAAAGTGGATCATTACGTACCTCCCATAATACCATAAGTCATCATAAGCATATTTACACTGCTTGAAAACGTCGAAAGTACAAATGCGGCGGCGCCTAAGAAACTTCCTGCCATACACACTGCTCTACAGCCATATTTATTCGTTAAAGCACTGACAATGGGGCCTATGACGAGGAAAATTTAACATATAACGTATATGTACAGCTATAAATAATACGACACTAGAAGTTGTTTTAAGAATAATATTTAATTAGTATATTTTTAATGACTATATTTAGTATGAACTTTATCGAAAGCGTTACAATAAGATCACAATCTAATCTTCTTTCATTAAGATAAAACTTATACTTGAGGATTTTATCCAAAAAATATGGTTCGTTTCGAACTTCGCTATTAAATTTTTAGTATAATAAAATTTTTGCTAAGGAAAAATTAATTTTTTTTCCTACGAAGGAGATTATGTCATTGCAATATTTTTCGACGGTGATGGCGTATCCTAGATTTTAAAGTTCAGATAGCGAAATTTGAAAGGCATTTCTTACCAGCGCTGAGGTACATTCCAGACAACAATGAGCCAACCCAGGCAGTCTTGCCCTTTCCTTCCCCAAAATACTTGACAAATTCTCCCAGAAAAACGCCGAACGTATAGGCAATGCCGTCTACTATCATGTTACACATGAATGATGCGAATACCACCACCCAACCATATCCGCCATCCGGTGGTGGTGGTATGTCGTGGTACTCGCAGAGCGAACCTCCCTCATCCTCAGGCGAAGCTTCATCGCCACCTGGTCCATCAGTGCCCGTTAATCTCGCTTGTTCTTCTACTGAGTATTCGCTCTCCGTCTGGAAGAAAAATATAACGCATGCAATGATAATCAGTGTTATTTTCAACAAATGGTATGATATAAGAATGATATATTGTATAATACATTGTAAAGTAAAAGAATCCTGTTCATAAAGTTTTATCTAAGGAATGATATTCGTTCGAAAATAATTATATTATATAGCGCGTAGAAGAAGAATGTCTGAGAGAAAAGACATTTCAAATGTGAAATGCTTGTTTCTTATTCATAATTTTAGCAATATACATACATAGCTTGCATATACATGATGTCCAGAAAATAGGCGTCAATACTTCGGGAAGTGAGATTCGGGACTCAAAAAGAAGGAAAAAAAGCTATATAAACATAGGTCCGGAAATCAGTCGTTTCCGAGTTATAAGCACTTTTATGTTAAAAAAATTGAAATTATGACTAGAGAGATAGGACGTGGAAGTTCAGTTGCCTGGTCCCAAGATTATCAGATATGAATTCATTTGATTTTTATTTAGGGTCACGTAAAGTCAATAATTTACAGAAATGTGCCCAATAATATTGACTTAAGACAATCCCTGCATTCAAAGAAAGAAGAGTCCAAATGTTTTTCAATAAAATAGATCAAAATTCCTTTGATAAAAGAATAAGGGCCTGCATTCGTGCTGAAGATAGTCATTTTGAACATTTTATTTAATTTCTATTTAAATATCTGTTTATGTTTATCTAAAAATAATACAATAATCGTATTTACAAATATCGAAAAATTAAAAAATAAAAAGTAAAAAAATTTAAAAATAAAACGTGTATTATTTATGTTGAAACACTATGAAATAAATTATGATTGTAATTATGAAAAATAACTTTCAATTTTTTAACATAAAAGTGATTATAACTCGAAAACGACGTATTTTTAGATCTATGTTTATATAGCTTTTTTCCTTCTTTTTGGGTTCCAAATTACTTTCCGAAGTATTAATGTTGATTTTCCAAACACTGTATATTGCTAAAATATGGCAATTACAACGTCGACTTATGCATCACGACGAAAGTAAACAAATTTTTTTACTTTGTGATTGTGATTTAGCGTGAATAATTACATGATAGCGTATACTTTGGATCGTACATACTTTTAACAGTTTCATAGATAAACCAGCAAACACGTAATTGAGAGATATATTGTATCTCGCGTGGTACAAACACGTTGCATTCGCCTTGAATGAGATTTGTTGTTCACCTTGAATGTTCGAAGAAAAAGCTTTCGTGTTGGTGCATAAATACTCATTCTCTAATTCATTGATTTACGAAATATAGTCGATTAGACTTCTCATTATTTAATAAATCACGACAAATACAATATCTTCTTTATATATTTTAAAAGATACTAACATTAATAATAAATATCTTAAAATTAGCAAAATCAGAATATACTTGTATTAGATTCAAACAAAATTGTTTTTTTTTTTTAATAAAAATTATTCGTATCAATGATAAAAATTAATTTTTTATACATCAAAAATTAAGTTGATACATTAATATAATTTAATTTGAAATAACAATAAATTAGTCCCATGTTTTCAATTGTCTTTATAATTGCTTTTAAAAAATTATTTTTTATCTTTTAAACAATTATAAGTAAATAAATTGGAAACCTATTTATAAAATTTTCGAATTTTGTATTATTTTCTGCCTCTCGCGTATAGAAACATTTTTTCCCGCGAAAGAAATAATGTTGGAAACACTAGGAACAAATGAGATTATCACACGTGCACAACAGGAGAAGAAATTAAAGAATTCGCGCATATGCAAAACAGTACGCCACAACTCGGCGATTTTGTTAATCGCAGAGTGTAACGCGAGAACAGAACGCGCGCATTGGGATGATCTCATAACGCAAACGCCAGCATAGATATTAAATAGCTAACTGTGACTTAATCAGTTTCTAAGGCTGCATCTGGCCAAGGTGATATACGTCGCTCATGTAGAATGCAACGCCAAGATCGAATCGATAAAGAACTGTTGTTTGCGATCCAAGCCGCGTTTTGCAGAGATGCAATTACCTTTACTAGTATATCATTAACGTGCAACTCGTTATATGAAAAACAATACTTTAAATTATAGAGAGAGGATGGATTTTTCTACGTATAATGGAAAACGTAATCTAAAAATATAAAACGATTCTCTACATTTGAAATTCTAGTTGAGTTTTTTTACGAATAGAGATTGTCGATTTGAAGCTATTGATATTCACAAAAATATTGATTTAATCAGTTAATGTTATTTTCATTAATATTTTATTTATTTAATATTATTGCAAATTAGTTAATACTCCCGAATAATTCATTGGGTATTTAATTCCGTAACTACATGTGATTATGTTGAACTTTAATGGAAAAAAAAACAGCTTATTAATATCGATGTATTAATACCGTACTAATCGAGAAGGAGAAATATCGAGCTGCGCCCACGCAATGCGGCTAATCAACAACGTTTTAATGCCCGCAAATGTTTCTATAATAATTACACAAGCTTATTGAGCCACGAGAATCAATGAGAAAGCAAAGTGTCCAAATGTTAATTATTTCACAAGCAAAGAAGACAAAAGGAAGTTTCAGTCATTAATAATAATATTCGAATAAATAATATTATTTTATATAATTATATAGAATATATTTTAATAAAATATAATTTGTATAATTTTTCAATTGCGGTTATTCTATGGATTCTGTATAATTTTAATTGCTTTGTATGATATACATTTTCATATACTGTTACATCTCAAAAGAGCAATCCAATAACTTGTAATCCAATAATTTGTGTTAAGTAATCTTTTGTTATTTTTAGCTACTATGTACGTCAAAATGTAAATCAATTCATTCATTTCTGTGATTAATTTCGAAATAAACAACATATTAATATATGTTTAATAAATAATAAACTAGTTGTAAGTTTAAATTTGATATATTTTCTTAAGTTAAAGTTAGATTGTTTTCATTGCTATTAAATTAAAGATCAGATTTTAACGAAATTGTGCTACTTTTTAATGCGATTTCCAACATATTTCCATTAGATTTTATTTCCATTAGCTTGAAATAATCATTTCATTTAATTTGCAAATGATTCAATGCATAAAAAAATATTAAAAAATGCATAAAGAAAGATGTCCTCGTTTAAGCTAAAATCTGATAATTTTCCTCTTTTGTTAGACTATCAAAGTAATTACATAGCATGCTTAAACTAATTGTTAGAATAATAATGAAAAATTTTTGCAGCATTCTCATCGTGCTGTTTTTTATACAAATATCAGAATGAACCAAAAATACTTTCAGATTGTATTTAATTAAACTTTTAGCTATTTCAGCAAAATCTTCTTTCGATGTATCATTCGATATATGAACATGTGTATAATTTCAATTTGCAATTTCGTATAGATTTCGTATAATTTCAGTCGTGTTTTATCGTTACTGAGAAAAAAATCGTTCTTTATTGACTGAATTGCTTGACTAAATTTATCTTTATTTCTTTCATTGGAAAATGTATGTATTTAAGTGAAATGTAATGCCTTTCTAATTAATTCTCCTTCTTTTCTTTCTATTACTACACATGTTCCCCCACTACATATTCTTCAACACAATATCTTTGTCTCTTGTTCGTAATCATTGTTTGTTAAATTGTTTGAAAATAACGTACTTGATATAATTATTCTGTTTTAATATTTCGGTGATTGTGAACTTATTGCAATTTGGAAATACTGATCAATTAAAGGTACAAATAATTTATATTTAGATTGGTTTAAGTTATACAATAAGATCAAATTATATAATATTAGTCAATGGTTATTTTAATTTACATATTGAGAATGCTTTTAGTTTTGAAATTGCAATGGGTGAATTTGAATTGCGTTACTGTCTGCAATAATCGAAGAATATGGAGAAGGAAGAACAACATCAGGGATATGGAATATACATAAAATATTCGAGGAGGAATAGTAAAATCGCCTTTAATATCGCAAAAATTTCGAATAGGAATATGTGATAAAAAAACTGTTATATCGATGTCGATTAAATCGCAAGTTTGTTTAGTTTTATGAAATTGTACACTGAGAATGACCCGATAGGGATTAAAACGTATGGTTATGTTTTTATATACTCTTAATTTAAATATTTTATATATATATATATATATATATATATATATATATACATATACACACACACACATTCATTATTAAATGCAATGTACGATTGATTTAAATACATTAATTCTTCGAAAATAAAGACAAATTAAATTAATTTAGTCAAATGAACTATTTTATTTTCAGTGTAATAAAGTTATTCGCGGGATATTTTGCGCTTGGAAAATTGTGCAAAATGTTAATTTCCTTTCTCGATCAGATCATCATCGCGGTCTCATCTGCATGCGCGCTTCTTCACATCTCACCGCGAGGCACGGAGCCCCCAACTCTAATGAATTTGGATCAACGACCTCGCCGTGTCACGCGGCCGCGAAGACGAATTTAAACGCAGCGCGCGCGCGTGTTTGACATGAGAGTTGGACTCGGCCGAAAGGAAGGCCACAGCTGATCAGCTGATCGCGCGCGCTGTCATTCCGATCGCGCCACCCGACGACGGAAGGCGCGAAGCTTCGCTCTTTCTCTCTCGGCGAAAAATCTGCGCTACGCCTCGCGATTCGTTCGGCCTTGTTAACCATACACCGTCGTTAACACACTCGCGCGCGTGGACACGTACGTGCAATTTACGCACTGTCGTAATGCAAAGTACGCGAGACGTGCGTGCGTACTAGAAGTGCAACTATTGGCGCTTATTCTCCCGCCGATCAACCGGCCCCGATTGTCAAGGCTGAGTCACGTGTCGTCTTTCCATCGCTCGACAGAGGAGCCATGCAAAATGCATTTCGCTAGCGCGATGATTATATACACGACACGTAAATAGCGATCGTTGTTCCGGCGCGGCCGACACGCAAATTACACCGCGAATTACTGGCACGTCCGGTTACGCAAAAATCAATAACGTTCAGTAACGAGTTGGAACACGAAACGTGTATCGTGGGAATTTTCTGTAGATACCCAGCGTACGATAGACCTAACATTCCACGATAAAATCCATCTGTTCGGAACGGCGCGAAAGAATTAACAGGACGTTTTCTTTAAAGGGATGCAACAGATGTTTCGCTAGTCCTTCAGGTCTTTTAAATCGTACTTAATTTAATGTTGACACTTTGACTGTTGAGTTGGACGAGGGTCACTCAGGTAGACAGGACGTTTTCTAACAAAAGAAATACCAGAGTACGATACAGTGAATTATTACATCCTGTTAAATAAAGACGAAATAATTCATTGTGCCTCTCACTGGAAAGTATGACTATTTTGTCAGAAAACGAATCAGATGAGGAGCGGAGGCTAAATAACAGGTATGAAGAAAGGAAAGAAGGAAGATAGTACGCGGATTCACACTTAACTGAACGATCACACGGCCATGCTTTCGCTCTCCATAATTAACATGTAAACCATACAAACCGTACCGAGCTGATTTTGCGGACGCGACGTGAGCCGTACTGCGACTTGTTGAGCGACACTCGCGACATTCCTACGACCGGCTTAAACCGTCAGTCACTCTCTTTCTCTCTCTCTCTTAGCTCTTCCCCTTGTGGTCCGCTTCTCTCTTCTCTTTTGCGCTTGTTTGTACGTTCGCTCGCGGTCGCACACTCGCAACCGCGTTCTATTTTCGAGCGCGCTCGACGCGACGCGACGCGACGCGACGCGGCGCGAGGCGCGACGGCCGCTCTCTTCGCTCGTGAAAGAGCGACTTTATCTCGTCGAGCACTCTTCTTCAAATCGCAAACCCACGTTCCTTCCGCGACTTTTTCCTAGTCTATCGCCACGTTCTCTCGCACCTTCTCCGCCCGCCACAATCCACCCGTCGTGGCCGATCACTCGTCGTAATCCGCTGCCATGTCGACCTGTACTGTACTATCGCGCTCGCGTCGTTGTCCGCACTCGCTCACTTAGCGCACTGCCATCGTGTGCAGCGCACACCGCGCCGATACCCGGCAACCCGTCGACGATGTGGACAGTGGAAGTGGGAGGCTTGGAGAGGGATCTCGCCTCGATCTCCTCTTTGATTCAACGAGAGCGCCCTGCGAGCGAAGATGATGATATTTGCGATGCCCTCGATGCGCCGATCACAGCAGTTTTCGCGAAATGTGCCTCTTGGGATCCTCACGCAAGTTCCTTGATTAATTTCGTCGAATCCGAGTGAATTTGTCTTCCGACTTTCCGTCGGACAACTTTCTCGATACACTTGGCCTTCTATCTTATTCCTTTTTATTTCTTGCTTTTTGTTTGAACGATTATTATTCTTTATTTGATTTGAAAACTATTTGAGAATCTTATCTCTCACTATCGAAAAAATGTGTCCCAGGAATTTTGACGTTACGATTTAACAATTTTCTTAATGTATCACGCTCCAATTCTTTGCCTTGAAATGATATTTTCTATTAGATTATTTCCTTCTTGAAATTTATAAATAATTTAATTAATTTAATTAATTTACTAAAATTAAGTAATTAAATTAAGTAATAAAATTAAGTAATTAAATTTAAATTATTTATATTATTTAAGGGGTTAAGCTCACCTATGAGGTCGAAAAAAAATATGTATTTCTGGAAATTTTCTTTTAATCTTGAAAAAACTGTCTTAAATAAATGTTTATATGTATGTTCGTTTAATGTATGTAATAAACATTTATATGTATGAAAAGCCACGATCAGGCATTAGATTTTTATTATATTATTAAGTAAGTCTGCAAAATTTCATTTTGATTGATGCAGCGATTCTCGAGATAATTTGGTCACCGATTTCGAAAATGCGGTTTTGAGAAGAACGCGTTTAAAGTTTCAAATTAAGTTCGAGTGTACTGTTCGACAGCAATTGCTATATTGCCAGTGTGTCTCTCCCCCCCCCCCTCTTTCTCCATTCTCCCCTCCCCCTCTATCCCCCCTCTCTCTCTGCTATATTTTCTGGAAGGACCAAAAGACTATTATTATTTTGTTTACAGCTTCATGTAATTTTATCTATTTACATTGACATAGAATATACACACATCCATAAAAAGGGACTGCCTTTGTGTATGCGACGCTTTTTATATCTGCTCCAAACCGATGAACCTTAAAATTCTTATAATTCCATCAACTTTTATTGGATTGACTTGAAATTTTCAAAGAATATTTTTGAAATTATGTACTTTAAGAAAATATCAAAATCCAAAAATGTGTTTTTTGAAAATTTACAGATGAGCCTAACCCCTTAAATTAATTAAATTAATTTATAATATTAAGATTAAAAATGGGATTTATATGAATCAATTAACTAATAAAGAAATGAAAGTGTCCCCCTCCGATTTTGATGAGCTTTAAATACGTTGTTTTCTAGACAAAAATATATAAAATGGACATGTATTTTTTTATAAGAACAAAATCGCATTTTTAATGCAACATCTCTTTGAAGAAAATTAATTTTTTTTAAGCGAATATAAAAGACAGCAATCAATTTTCTTCAAAGAAATATTGTACTCCTTAAAAGTGCGATTAGGCCTTCATAAAAAAAATATATATATCTTATTTTTGTCTAGAAAACACAACAATTCAAAGCATTAAAATCGGAGGGGGGTATTTTCATAGATTTTCTTGTAAACACAAGAAACGACTATCACCGCCATCACTATCAAAGTCAAATATTGGAATAATACATTTATATATTTTAAATAAATCAATTTAATTTAAACGAAATTAATTTAATTAATCTAAACTTATTAATTTAGTCAACGCCCTTAAGTAAACGCATAAAATCACAGCAATTGTTACGAAATAGCTCTAAAGTTTCCCTCTCACGAGAAGACGAAACACTGGATCGTTCGATTTGTCTTTTATTCATATCGTAACTTGTGATCCTCTTTAGGTGGATTCGAAGTCCATCTTAGGGGAAAGAAAAAGAAGAAGAAAAAGTACCTCTGCCCCCAAGCGCCTACTTGAGGGTTAATTTAAATTGATGTAATTTAATTTGAATTGCACTAAAGACATTTACAGTGATTTGTCTTCGTTTGAGAATAACAACACTGGTTCCGTCTCTCTCGGCAGCAAAAAAGAAACTTCAATCGATGTTGGTCGACGTGTGCACGTGCTAAGTGACTCACGTGCGCCGCGGACAAGAGATGCGTGTGCGCACGATGTACATTGCGTTTGGTCCCTGTCTTCGTCACGTTTGGTCACGTATATAGTACGCCGCTTCCGTCCAAGGTGCCCGCAGCGGGTTGCCGAACTCCGCACGTCAGCAAAATCAATTGCGCTCGTTTCATTTGGGAACCCGTTGGACACTTAACCCGTTCTCTCTCGTTTTCGTCACCGCAGCTATCGATCCAATGACGAGGACTAAGTATTTGCCGAGAGCAGACTTAATGGAACACTCGTCTCAAGTCATGAAGATGTTAACTCCGCTAAATCTACAAGATGAATTTGCGTTGTGGGATATCTTCAGGAACACGAACAAAACTCGAATGTCAGAATGAAGTTGTAACAGCGTTCTTCGAAGGAATTGCTTCGACGCACTTTCGCAGAAGAGAGCTGGTCAACTGGTGGAGAATCAAGAATCATGCTCATTTCCCACGGATGTCGTCCGATGACGTTCATCTTGGCGACTTGAGAAGAAGATAATACGATCGACTCGTTTACTGTAGAGTGCTTTCTAGCAAGAGACGCAGATGACACAGTGGATGCTTTCTGTTTAGTGACATAAGTCGATACAAATATCATTCTATCTTTCTTGACATTCAGAAAGTAAGAAAGATAGAACGACAGTTGTGTCAATTTGTGTCACCAAATAGAAAACACCCCATAAGTACTTTCCAGCAATAGGTATAGTGTAACATAATGTGGTAAAGTCATCATTTCATCCCTGTTTAACATTGGCAAACAATAAGGATGTAATGATTCACTGTGCTACATTGTGTAATCTGTGTCTCTATTGGATTGGATCCAATGTAACATAGTGAATCATTACATACTTGTTGACCTTTAAAACAGAGACCGCTGCACGAAAAGAACGATTTCATTGAAGTATCTAAAAATTTAGCTGGATACAGATCTGAAAATAATTAATTTTGTTGGATTATCCAAAAATAATTACGTAGAAATTAATTTAATCTCAAGTATGATGACTAAATGCTGCAAAAAAGTTTTGACATTTTAACAATCAATTTGAGCATCCTACAGAATTATTTATTATTTTTATAGTAATTATTTTCAAATTTGTATTTAGCTAAATTTTTAAATACTTTAGCTAAACCATCCTCTTCGTATACGTTGTATTGTGTCTATTGCTGCAAAAGAAAAGGAAAGCAACAAAACACCAAATTGTCACGTTCAGTCATACAGTTTTTGTCTCTCTACTTCTCAGCTTCTTTACTTAAGACAGATCCTCAATGCTCCCTGTACTTTCGCACAATTCTGATACGTCTTTCTTAAGCTTCCTGCGTAGAACAGTCGAAAGTGCTCATCCCAAGTGGATCTCGATGCGTCCACGTGTTTAATAATTACGTGTTTAATAATTTGTTTTTTTTTCTGTTCCTTTCGTGATGACCGGGTGATGAATCTCGGGTTCTTTCAACACTGACAGTTTTTTGCGCGCAGTCAAGAACGTCCAGAGTGGCACTATATCGAGGATATCCGCGGCGTAGCACAACGAATTCTATTTATACTTCGAGAACGGCGACTCTCGAAGCTCGTCGAACTTCCGCGAACAAAGCGTGGCTTCGTCCTTCTCCGCGTCATGCGTAACGTTTCCTAAATCGAGATCGCGCTTTCTTCTCCGCCGTGACGCGTTAAGGAGAATGCCAGGAGGAGAATGGCAGGGGAGAGCGAGTTTTCGTTCACGACGTTCGAGCAAATCCAAAATCGACGTCGGCGGATTGATTTCTCGGGCCGGAAGTCGGAGTGAACCTCGCGCTTCCGCGTGTTGTTGATTAAAACATAGTTTTCTATAGGAATTATACATTCAAATTGATGGAGATCAATTTGAATGTAGCGTGCATTATTGCGACCTTTTGAGGCGAGCCAAGGCGTGTTGGAGCAAAGTTTCGCACACAAAGTCGCCACGTCACTTACGACGCGACAACCCTCCAAGCGGAATCGTTCGCTCATGTCAACAGGGTTGCGATTCACTCGCATAGTTGTTCGCGAGATCTTCATCGAGGCGCGGCACTGTGCGAAGCTTACCTACCGATGTATGTACACGCTGCATTCTCGTTTGCGTGCGTACATCCCCACTCGAACGAAATTGCGTGGCAAAATGAACGTCAAGGGACTCGAGCGATCAGCGTCACATTTTCCAGCGCGCGTCATCCGCGTCAATCATCGAGGGAGAGGGAGATTCCTCAGGGACGTTTCGTTTTGTCTGGAAACCCTAACTTGCGAATTTCTGTTTCTACCTTACATTGAAAGTCTTACACTGAAAGAAAAAAATTGGCTACTGCAGCGAATTAGATGATAAAATATGGCATAGCATTTTTAGCTGGCTGCAGCAGCTAATTTTTGATTGTGTTAGCCTATCAAAATCCTATACTGATATTGTGGATAGGCTAACGCAATCAAAAATTAGCTGCTGCAACCAATTAAAAATGCTATGTCATATTCAGACAATCTTTTTTTCAGTGTAAAACAGTGATGCGCAAACTTTTAATACTTGCGATCTTTTTTCCCTTGATAAAGAAATTTGACGCGACCTATTAATTTTTTTACCATACACTATGAAAAAAATAGCCTAAATTTAAATAAATATCTCTTCGAATATTGCCAACTGAAGATTTACTTACAATAAATAAATATTTACTTATAAAAAGAAGTGATTATTAAATCAAATTAATATTTTTTATATCAAATGAATATATTTTTATGTTTAATGAATATTTAGTTGATACTAATAAATATTTATTGATTCAAATAAATATTTATTGAAATTTAGGATATATATTTTTTTTTCTCAGTATACATATTAATGAAAGTTCATCGTATTAACTTATACATACGGGAGGAACAATTTTACTAAAAATTTAGATATTATTTTCAAATATAGATTTGAAAATATGTATAATATTATTGGACTTATAAAATATAGGATGCTTAAACTGGTTATTAGAATGTCAAAATTTTTTGCAGCTTGTGCTTGAGATTTCTACATAATCATTTTAAATATAAAATATAATTATTTTTATTATTTTTATTGTTTGATAAAATAATTTTTAAATCTGTATCTATCTAAATTTTTAGATGCTTCAGCTAAATCGTTTTTGCCATATATACATATATTTTACTAATTTTTTGAATATTTCAATACATACAGTTTTTATATTTAAAAATAAAATACATTAATCTATATCAAGAACGAAAAAAATTTTGCGATTTCCAATAACTTTAACGTAAGCTCATAATCTCATTACTTTAAAAGAATAAATTCTAGAAAATGTGTAAATATGTATCCATCTACCACACATACCGAATAATAATACTTTCTGTTTTTTAATATTGGATTATTTTTGCGTTCAGATACGATCGCCTGCTTCGCCGTAATTAAACCGTGTCACGCAATTTAAGCGATATTTAGAGAATTAAGTCATCTCGCGCGTCAGAATTCTTTGGAGCATGCGCTTCATTGCTATGAAAATATCAATCTTAGGAATAAATTTGTTTGTGACAGAGAAAGTAGCAACTTCCAATCAAATTTTATGAGAATATTTGAATGGGGATTAATTTTAAAGGAATGTTTGACGCATTTATTTTTGCTTCGGCCAATGGGTGATTCATTACAATTTATCGTGGGATATTGTCACGTACAATAACCATTAACTAGCATTAAATATTGCGAACTTTCAATTAGAAGGGGCTTAAGGTGTACTTGGAATAGATGGATAATTGAAACTTGATAGAACCAGAAATTTATTTTACGAAGCAATCTCAGTGTTCGAAAACTCTTAAGGAATTATTATTTTCGAATCCCCCTGTATTAACTTGTGATTCCGAGAATTGAAAGGCTGGAGAACGACGACAAGTAAAGAGTCTCGCTTTTACGCGCGGTTAGAACAAAGCCTTAAGGCCGCCCATCTAATTGTGAGGTCTTCGATCGAATCAAAGAGATAGAACTTACAACGAAACAGTCGAGACGTTCATCCGCCGAATCAGCCATAGCGCGTATATCGTGACTCGATAGATTCATTTCTTTCGGGCTGCCCACCGTGGCGAGAAACACGGCGAGAGAACGCTCACATCGGCGATCGCTGGCGAATCTCGTACAAACGAAATAATCCAAAGACAATGTCAAAAGTTAGCCCGAACGCGGCCGCGAGTTCCAGTCACGCGAAACACTGCGATCGTGCGGCGCAATGCTCGCGCGGCTGATGACGCTTATGAATTAATTAGATAATAACCAGCGACAATTAGAGTCGAAGGCACGGACGCATGAAAATACCATCTGCTTCTCATCTCCCGGAAAAGTTTCCTGGCAAAGTCGTGCGGCGGTCTGAATGCAGCGTGAATAAACAAACGGGCGTGCCTCTGTTACGGTAAATCCGTTTCACTTCAGTACCGCGTTAATGGTTGATTGAAATTTTCCAGGAAAATTTATTGACGTATTATTAACGATTATTTACGCGCATTGAGGAAGTTTTACAAGCCTGCAAGAAATGATTTGCAACATTATGATTATTCTCGAATCTTAAATTAATATATTTGCTGAAGATGGCTCAAACTAGCAGCCGAAACATGTTATGTTATGATCATTGTTTCAATTTTAATTTAATTACAATCGATTTTTCTATTTCTTAATTTTTTTTATTTGTTATATTTATTTGTACAGACTTTATAACTGACTTTTACATGCCCTTTCTATTATTTATATTGTTAATTTGACGTCAAGAGTCTTTGTATTGATTAATTTATTTTTAATATACTTTAATATAAAAAAACTCGGAAAATGAAATTCAAATTTTATTTTTACAAATTTACAAATTACGTTACAGAATTAATCTCGTAAATTTCACAATTCTAAAAATTTTTTAATCTGCAATGAAATCTGTGCTTTAAAAATAAATTTTTTATTTAGGAATCCTTTTATATATAAATTGAAAATGTTTTTACTTATTCAACATAATTCGATTAGTTATCTCAATCATAAATTAGTTGATTTAAATCACTTAATTGAAGTCTTGACATTATTTTTCGCGTTTGAGGAAAATAATCTCTGATTAGATCGTGATAATCATGTATTTGTACTACAAAGCTCAAATATTTCGCGAAGGAGATAGACGATTTCAACCAAACAGCTTTAAAGTGTATTCATTTACGCGGCTTGTTTATCAGCTTGGTAATTTGTTTGCAACGTACGATAAAAATTAAAGTGGCTGTCGCAAATGATAAACGAAAGCTTGAATTATCGAACGCGATGTATTGACTATTCTCATGTTGTTTTCAGCACGAGTTCATTTAATTGCGAGCTGATCGCTGTCGTTCTCGCGTATAATTTGCAATTATGAATCGCGTTTAGGAATTTAAACGCGGCCCAAAGGGTGAGAGCAACGTTCTCGGACGCGTTCGATGAGTCACATTTAGTATTGTTTGTGCATGCGCTCTAATTACTCCAACCTTACTGGTTTGTACCATCGCCTGATAGCGAAGTCCGTCACGCTTCCGCGCTACATTCTCAGACGCAAATGACCGCGAGTGTATTCGACGCAGTCATCGCGGATACGAGCGTGTATCGTACAGCAAAAGTTTGTCAGGAGAGTGAAAGAAAACTTTTAGCAATTAAAATTAAATTAAATTAGATTGCAAACTATACAAACTAGATCTGGTACCGAGATATTTTTTCAATGATAAGAATCTTTTTAATCACTTTTTTCAATCACTTAACTTTTATTACGCACAAATAATATAATGATAACTTTGCTGATTTATCACAGATTTCTTTTACGTAATTAGTAACGTATCGTCCATGAAGTTATTGACGTGATAGAGAATTTAATCGACGAAAAATAATCTCTGACAGAAACGCGATTTAATATCTGCTAGTTGGACAATCGTGGATCCGAGGTGTGTTCGACATCGATAAAAGGACGATAACGGGTTCAATAAACACTCAAAAGATAAGAAACTCGCACATATAGAAGTAGATCTTGATCTCCTTCAAATCACGAGTGCGTTATAAACCGTCGCGCGATGGAAGTCATTTTTAGCTTGAAAGATGAAATGATGGTCTCTCGGTCTTTTGCAATTTTTGAATCGAAGAATTTTTTAATACAAGATTTATAAATATATTTAATGTAACACTTTTAGAAATTATAGCGAGAGAGAGGGAGAGGAGGGGGAGAGGGAGAGAGAGAAAGAGAAACATATTTGCGGAAACGATGTAGTGTATCATCATCCGGGATGCAATATCATGTTTTGTTAGTACGCGATGTCATATTATCAATTTGTTCGTCAACCAGTTTACAATGCACTTTCACTTACACTTTTTGCGCAAGAATAGTTTTGCTGAAATTCCTAAAAAATTAACCAGATACAGATCTGAATATAATTTTGTTAATCCATCAAAATATTGTATAGAAAATTCAAGCATGATAAGCAATGTTATAAAAAATTTTGACATTCTAGTAGTCGGTATGAGTGTCCTATATAATTATTTTGATAATCCAACAAAATTTATTTCAGATCTATATCTATAGCTAAATTTTTAGATTCAACAAAACTATTCTTTCCATGAGACTGTTCATGTTGCGCACATTTTTGCTATTTACCTTGAGAAGATTGATTAAAAAGATAAATGCTAAAAAGACAACGAAGTGCGAAAAATACAATGTGAATCACGTAAATTGTACGACATAATGAAGTACCGACAATTTGTTAAAAGGTCATTCAGACACATATTATTATGTGATTCTCTTTTCCCAGAAAGTCTCGTTCCATTTCAGATAATCAAGTAATGGAACGGCAAGTATAATTATCGTATTTAACATTTCTTTAAATTCTTAGAATCAATAAATTCAATGATCCCAGGAACGGAAAATTATCTTGGAAATGTAAATCCCGAATATTAATTTTTTTACACACAATTGATTTTCCTTGCCGTTACTATTCGCGTAATTTGTCCTCTCCATTAACAACAGTGCGTAAATCGTCTGGAAATGCATATCTGTTCGACGAATGAATCATATAGCGAAATGTTGAGTCGCCGTAAAACAATACGATCGCAAATAATAAACGAGCACAATGTCGAATCAACGACAAGGAAATTTAATTTGAAATTTATTTGTTCAAAATTTACTTGTGATATTCAAATCCATTAATAATTTTTACAAATAAGGAATTATAATGAATGTCCTTCTGCAAACTTTTTTTGAGAAAATATTGATTTTATATATATATATATATATATATATATATCTTTTTGAATATTAACGTAAAACGTATAGAAAATAGAAATCTACGCTTAGAGACAGTCTTACTGACAGAAAAACGATTCGCATTTCGACATTAAGGATGTTTTATACAATAAGCAAAAAATATTAGTCAATCATAAAAAAGTTAATATTATTCAAAAAATTTTGATGATTTTAGCTTATGAATATACTTTGAAACCAACTGCTACAAAACGACAAATAATTTAGCTTATGGTTTTATGTAAAATAATCATATTTCGCTCTCTCTGCAGTTTTAGGTCAATAACTTTTTAAGTAAATGATTCTAAATAAACTTTTATATGAATATTTATTATTATTTCATTAATATAATAGTATTTTATATGTATAAAATTTGATTTCTTTTTAATGTTATTTCCTCATCAAATTCGTAAATAAATACTACAAAACGCGATTTTACATAATGATCAAACGAAAAAATTAAATAAGTTTTAAAAAAGAAATATTGAAAGAGAATTATTCTCAAACTTTTCACAAATATTTGGACGAAATAATAGAACAAATTATAAAATTTTTATATTTTTAGTATCGTTTTTGATGTGACACATACATCCTTATTTGCCGTCGCATTAATGCGACGCATGTCGCATGTCAATTACAATGGGAGAAAGAAACGGAAAGTTGAAAAATTACGCCCACAAAGTAATCATATGCCGTTGCTTCGCTATCGGTCTGATTCAAATTCCTGCTAACGCTGCGGAGGCGCGAGATCACGCTCGTTAAACACGTCGACCATGTGGGATATCTTCACGAAACTCAACATATCCTTTGAAAAGAGAGAAACGATACTGCGAGATCTTACTATGCATAACGTTAGAAATTTTACACAATAAACAAAGTCATTTCTTCGCTATTCATCGCGAATACTTATACCTATATTATTGTGAATACTTTTGAGCAATTGATATTAATAAACGTTGAAAGAAAAATAAATATAAAATACAAAATTAATATAAATTAAAAATATGTATAATTATAAATATAAAAATATCTTAGTACTTTCTATTACGTTAATAATATTTCAATGCATATCTGAAAGCTCATAGAATTTCACGTGATCGAATTCGGATTTTGTTATCGAGAACGACCTCATTCCTCAAATATAATAATGAGAACGGAAATACAACAATCATATTATCATATATATATATCAGTTTCAACGTCTAATTACTTTAAAAATAATATAATTTTTTTATTATGTTATAATTATTTAACATATATTCTGACATGCCTGAGATTATATAATATAATATCGCTTGAAAATAATATCTATGATTATTTTATACGTTATAATTGACATTACTGATATATACGGAATTACATAATATTACTCAAGGATTGCCTTTCTCGAGTGACGTTAAGTCATCGATCTTTCAAGGCCGCTACGCGCGACCTTATCTTAAGGAGTTACACTTACCTTATTTTTAGGCGACATCGCGAGGGTGGCGGATCTGCCCTCTCGGTTGGAGGCGAATGCACCCTCGCGCGCAAGCGACTGCGCGAGTTGACGGCGAGGATGAGACGTGCGGGAAGCGGCGGGAAAGCGCGGATCCGCGGCACCTGACTCGCCGGCGACACACGAAGGAGAGAGAAGGAAAAGAGGAGAAGGAGACGGTAATCCTTCGGAGGAGAGCTAACTCGGCGCGAAACGCGAACGCGACACGCGCGTATGAACGATAGAAAATGCGCTCGTCTCGCGTTCCGCTCAACCACCGGCCGACTTAATCGGCGCGGACACACGCAACGCACGTCCATCCGATTCCCCACCATTCTCCTCGGAAACTTCGCATCTCGCCGCGCTCTCGTCCCGTTCCTCATCTCCAGGTCCCCGTCGTCGCGTCGTCGCGTTTTGCTCCGGCACGTATACCCGGTGCTTTCCGCTCTTCCCTGCGCTCGCGATCTCAGTCATTCTCTTTCTCTTTCTCTCTCTCTCTCTCTCCCTCTCTCTCTCTCTCTCTCTCTCTCTCTTGCTCTCTCTCTTTTGCTTCCCTCTCTGTCGCGCCCTCCCGCACTCTTTCGCCCTGTCGCTCGTCTAAACGCGACCGGCGTTATTCACCGGTATGCGTTCATGAACAAAGCAGTTGAGCCATAGTTGGCGACGAGTACAAAGTTCTGCATGATATAATTTATTTAGAGCGTCCTCAAAATCGATTTCCCGAGCAACGATCTGTCTCTCTCTTTCTCTCTTTCTTCTTCTCGAATTATTATAACGTGCGAGATTATCTAGTCGCCACGTGCGAATAATTACGGTAATACCTAGAACCAGTACGCTAACTAATGACTTTGATTGTAAAAAACGTAATATATAGAACAGATGTACGTCAGGATGTCAGAATACGTCAGAAACTTCATTCACGGATTCTTCGACCGAAACGAAATCGACGTGCTTCTTCTGTTACAAAGAGATTTAGCATTGAAAGATAAGATGTCTAAATATAGACAATGACATCCAACTACATTTTTGTTGAGTAAAAATCGATTGGAAATCTGCCAAGAAATCTATGCATTGAAGAATAATGCATGAAAAGAGAGAAAACGAGGCGTCCTGTAGGCTATTTCACGCAATGCCGTGTTTCACCTGCATGTCGATTTGAATCGTGTCGCAATGCTGTCGAAACGTGCCAAATTTCGAAGTGCTGCAAGAGGCACGAATTAATAGTTCGCATCGAATTAAATCACGATGAGCGATGACGTAATAGTTTCGAAGGAGCGAGTTTCGTCCGATGAGATTAACAAGGGAGAAAATTGAAAGTGTTCTTCGTCACGATCTATATATGTGCATGATTCGAGCTACCCGCGGAACTTCTATACATATATTATTTTAATTATTGCACACGGTAATGCCGACTTTAACGCGATACGTACCGACGTTAACCGCGATAACGATATCTAATGCGATATTACCGCAACGTGTTTGCAGGAATCAAATGATTCCCATTCTCGTTGAAAGCTTGCAAGAAACGCGAATATTATTTATGTTGAATATAATTGTTTCACATATACTTTTGGAGTTTAATCCATATATCTTAATAATCGACGGTATGAATAATAAAAATGATCTGTGTGAAGGCATTGCTAAAAATATACTTGACTTGAGACTACGAAAATTGAATTTTTCATGAAGTGAAGCAACAGATAAAAATATCATTTAAATTTTCTAGGCTTATATAAATTGCAAAGACTTAAAACAAATTTAATTTCCTAGAAACAAGCAAAGTTTTAAGGGAATAATCGATCCTGCCGCATTAATTAATATTGGATCGTTATTTTACGCTGATTAAAATAATGAATCAGGATTATATGTATGTTAAAATAAAATAAAGAATAGAAATGTACTACTGGACTATTTTTTGTTAATCTGCTGTAGCTAAAGCCGATGCAGCATCGTATTTTATTAATTTTTATCTATATGGATTTGAACAAATTGAACAAAATCAAATACTCTTAATAAATATATTTTTAGAGTTTAATAAATATAATCTTTCTGCAACTCTCATATTACAGTTTTACAATACCAGATTACCGATACAACGTAAACCGCAATAAAAATAACAGAAATTTATTCTATTTACGACTCGTAAATAGAATAGCATTACAAAATCGTATACAACAGAGTGTATCTATAGCTGTCTATCGATAGTCACGGAAAAAAGCTTTTCTTCAGAAAGAACAGTTTTGCTAAAATATTTAGAAATTTAGCTGAATATGGATCTGAAAAGAAATTTTGTTTGAATCATCAAAATCATTATGTAGAATCATTATGTAGAAAATCATTATCATTATGTAAACTGGTTGTTAGAATATTAAAACTTTTTGCAGCATTGTCATTTAAGTGTTCCAGTTTTCTATTATTACCAATGATCCAACGATACAAAATTATTTCCTATATCTAATTGAATTTTTAAATATTTCAACAAAATTCATTTCGTTCAAAATCATAATAAAAAGAATAAGAAAAGATAAAGATATTCTTTATCTTATCTAGGAGAATCAGAATATTATGGAGTTTTTACAATAATGTGAAGATCCAGATACGGTGAATGCTAAAGTCAATTATCTTTTTCTTCATTAGTTTTTAAGAAGAAGTTAACCTGACCTTAACGTTCACTGAATAAACGGTATTGTAAAAATTCCCTATTGTCTTGAAAGAAAAGGAAAGAAAACAAACAAAAAAAATCAAAGGCAAATGGAAGCTTAAAACAGAGCACTTACGACATTATTCGCCACGATCGTGGGATTTGGATGTATCTGCAGGCCGTAGTCATCGCCAATCTGCTCGCCGATTTGCTCGCGGCTGGTGGCGGGGCCCATTTCAGCGCCTCCTGGACGAGGGACGGGGCCCGACTTCCGTCGAAACCGAGGCGCCGGTGACACCTGACCGACCGATCGACCGATTTCTCAGATCGGCGCAGCCCTTCCACCGATGGCTTACGATGCCTCCATCGGCATCAGCCGGACAGGAACCCTACGGAAGTCAGCTTCCTCGGTCACGTCTACGTCCATTTGCCTCGCAAGGAACGATCGAGAGAATCGATCGTGCGAAGACGATCGAAACGTGCGAAACACGCGCTTGTCCCTCTTCTTTCTCTTGCACTCTTCGAGAGATTGTCGTCCACCGGTGTTTGAGAGCTTAACGCTTGCAAATCCGGCGGCGACAAGTTTTAGGCGATCCTGCGTTTCTCATTATCATCGTGATAATTCGAAGTACTTACGGACGAGCACTTATCTGTCACTATTTGCACGGCAACGTTTGAGAATGGCTTCTGGAGTGACATCGAATCAGGCCGACCTCGTCGATATCTCGACTGGCCTGCGCTGGCTTCGACAATAGTGTAAAACATATGACCACCAATTGTCTTCCTATCTTCGAAATTTCTTTCAACCTTCCTCGAAAATAATGATAATAGTTTGTTGTTATCGCAGCACAGATTCTTCGTAAATTCTTTATAGATTCTAGAAAGTTACTAAAAGCTCTTCGATCACGTTTACGATACCCTACCGGCGTGGCTATTTCACGAGGAAAAACTTTGCCTCTTAGTCTCTTGGGTCACTGGTTCACCGGTGTGTCCGCCTCCCACGACGATCGATCGCGCCCGTTTTTCCTGAGCGCTACCAAGAAACGTTGGTACCGACGTCTCGACGAGGACGACGACCACACGACTTGTCGCACACACCCACCGGCCGGCTCCGGGTTGCACCGCGAGGAGGAAAGAACTCGCGAGGCGCGATTACGCGCGCGGGGCGGTAAGGTATCGGCGATAATGGGGGAGAAGTCGGGATTTTGGACTACGCGGAGGTAAAAAAGAGAAAGGCCGGAAAAGAGAGGTCTCCCCCTCGCCGGGCAGAAGAAATTTCCTCTCGCCAGCAGGCTCTACCCCGCCGCGAGTGGGTAGCGCCGCGGCGCCCCAGGATCAATAAAACGACCACCCGGCCGTCGCCTGTCCTAGGTCCTGCTTGGCCTCTGCCTGCCGTATGGCTTGCACGACGTCGGACGCCCAACGTCCCGACGCGGCGCGCGTGCCCTCCGCCGCGCCGTCGCGTGCACCAATCCCTGGACGCGACGACGCGACGCCGCGGCGCGGCGCCGCGTCGCGCTCCGGCGCGATCTTCCGCGGACCGCGCGCACGCCCGCTCGCGTGTGAAACTCGCCTTGGCGATCGATATTTTACGGCGGTGGTCAGGAGCGTCCTCGGAGAAAATCCGCGAAAAGTGCATTATTCGCGGAACTCGATAGCTTTTCTATATACGAAATACAGGGACAGTCGTAAGAGATTGTACTACTCGGCAAAAAACATGTATTTTTTAAATTTAAGATTCAACGAAGAGGAAAAACTTTCAATTTTAATTTTATAATTATATATTTGTTATTTGTAAAAAATATATTATTCGTTCTGTCCATATTTATGAAAAGAACAATTTTACTTGAAGGAATTAAGCTATCCATTTTTTGCTGCAAATTTTTTGCTTTATATTCCTACAGACAGAGTTTGAAATATCTCGTAGTATTTTTAGAGAGAGTTCGTATATATTATTTAAATTAAGAAAATTTAAATTAAGATAATTGTGCACGATCGAACATCTATGGACGCACGCAAACTTTTATTTGGAGCGGTCATTACCTCGATATATCTGCTGGGTCAGTGCAACTGACGTACATGTTTCGCTTCTTTTCATGAATAATTCGTTATAAAGAACAAGTTTTAAAAGAGCATTTTTTAAATGTATTAACTGTCGGATTCATAAATATAAATTACGACGTTGGATTGGTAAGCACTAGGAGCAATATGTAAATTACATTTTCTATTACTGTCATGGAAAATTTAATTATTCAAAACTCTGATTCGCTTCATGCATTATTATGTATTATTACCGTATAATTTACTACGCCTTTGCTGTATAATATGTTTATTAATATTGCTATGGAGCTATTGTTACGTAACTCATATAAAATATTGACTTTTTTTTATCGTAATGCATTACATCCTGTACGATCACTTTCATTTTGTTTCTGTTCTTTGCAGATCGATATCGTCGACCACCCTCGCGGTAGCCACGAACATACGCTATACATAAGGATAGTCTGCAGTCTGGCCATAGTCTATTATTATAATGATAGGGAAGGGAACTCGCTTAAAAGTTCACTGTTTCAGTCTGATGCATAACATATATACCATAATTTGTAGAGTATTTATAAAAGCAAAAATCAAGTACTTAACGAGTTACACATCGAATACATTAAAAATGTCACAATTACAAAAATATTTGTATAAGCATCGCAATCTATATAATTATCGTAATTATATCAATATATTTTAAATGTGCATTTTGTAAAATATAAGAAATTGATTTTATTAACCGTTTATTTTTTAAAACTTTAAAATACTTTTAAATAGATATATTTTATATATAGTATAACTTGCGGATTATTTATAAGAACAAAAATTGAAATCAAACAAAACTTAACGAGTATTAATACATCGAAAATATCGTAATAATAAAAATATTTCTCACATTAACAACTTATATAAATGTTATTGTCAATATATTTTAAACATGTAATTAATAAAGTATTAATTTTTTTATTATAAAATAAAATTGATTTTAGAGACAATTATCTTGTTAAAACAAAATTATTTTTAAAAATAATCTGAAATTAATTGCAGTTTAATCATCTCCTGCGAAAAAATTTATATATATTAAATATTTATTATTTATACATATTTTGTACGAATCACAGAAGACATGACGCATCTATACGAATGCGTTCGAGTTAATAATCACTTTGTAATTTTTTGACTGTGCCGTAAATATTTGACGACTTGTTTCGCTGCATTGCTTATGTCGCTCCGTTTCGCAGACGTCATAATCTCGATTTTTTCAATTGGAATTGTCGTAATCAAATTATGAATATATTTCGGTTTGTCGAGATCATAAGTGACGGATTGTAGAACCCGAAGACAGAGCAACTGCATCTCTTCCGAAGACGCCTCATCATCCAAACAATGACTTAGCGTGTCTTCAACTCGTGATTCGAGCAGATATTGTAAGCCAGTCTTATTCATGCTTACATTATACAGGATCATTAACATTAATCTGTAATTGCGATCTAGAGATATTATCCAAGTTTTATTTTCTCCAATAAAATATGAAAATATTGGTGTACTATATGGTGTAATATATCGAGAAGAAAGATAAGATAGCTGGAAACAGCTTTGGAAGTGTGCAACAAAGTAATTCTTTATGCGAATACCTTTTCAAAGATACCGTTCCAGGTGCCAACGGCAATTCGGGCATTAGTTTAATTAACTTTTGCACAAATTCCGTCCCGCTGGAATTTGTAATTAAAAATTCACGACCTTCCGGGCTTGCGGATATATTGGTGACGATACCGAGGAGGCCCATTACAAATTGGTACTCAACATTGCTCGTAGGAGGGAATGCGCTTTTATAAGTATCAACGAATGCACCGAAAGTCCCGTTCACTATCGACAAGAATTCTCCTATTTTACTCTGAAACTGCGACAAATTAATTAAATTAATTAGGACTAATTTAATTTATAGATAAAATGAATTTATAGATAATTTATAGATAGAATGATATATATAAATTTCAAACTTCTTTAAATATATTCTAACTATTCTATAAATGTAATTAAATGAATTCTATATGCAAATGAACTTTACATTATATTTAAATGTTATTCATAGAACTATTATAATTTTATTACATTAATAGAACAGTTAGAATATATTTTACAAAATATAATTATATTTTGGAAACTTATTTTTACACATTTAATTATATATCTACTTATATATTTAATTACACATCGTGTACAATTTTTTCGTAATGTAGAAAAACTTGCAATATTATATAACTTCGAGATTTTTATCCTTCATATCTTCTATTATGTATTTATAATGCAGCAAAATTTCTACGCCATTTTACTTAATATTATCAATGTATACTTACGTTCGATAACCAAGTGTCGACTATTTGCGGAAACCTAGAAGCACGCCATGTCAAGTTACCTAATACTGCACCAAGGCTTGTGCAATAAGTACTTTGACTTAATATCTGCATAATAGCGAACACGCAAATCAACAAGTGATATTTTTAAAAATTAATTACGAAAATATTCTATTTGCAGCGTTTCCAAAATAGTAACAAGCAAAAATACTGTCAATATTTACAATAGGATACATAAATGCAAGAAAACACGTACAAAATAATGAACACTGATAAAATTAATGGAGATAACAGCATCTGCCGATATCGAGATAAAGCTTTACTTGATCTTTCAGACGTTCTATTTCCTCGAATGCTTCTTCTTTCTCTTTCGTTAAACGCTCGATTTGAGTATGCAGTTCTTCGCATTTTGATTTCAACGTTACAATTTCATTCATATTATCTAAAAGTAAACCAAGATATATAATGAACCCGATATTTAATCTTAATTAAAGTGAAAAAGCTCATATGGATTTAATCTTAATCACACACAAAGATAATAATAAGATATGAATTTTAGGAGATACAAGCTGAAGCATCACATCTAACGTGCTGTATCAATTTTCAACTACAATATTTACTTCAGTATTTTACATTTCTGTGCGATATTAAATTGAAGTCTTTTTTTTGCAAAGAGTGCAACCTTTTGACACATTAACAGATGACATTGGAAATTTATCGAAAAGTGTATGTGTTTTTTCTCCATTTGTCTCTTCTTTATGCGACATAGTTTTGAGATTATCAGTCGCAAAAATTTGTGGAATATCGTCTATAAATTCGTGCAAATTACACTCAGTGGAGGTCAAAATTGTCTCCAAGGAATTCTGTAAGATTCGAAAGAAAATTTAAAATCGTAAACGAAAATTAATATGTATAACAACAAACGCTACACAATAATGCAAATAAAATACGCACTAGGAGTTCATGTTCATTTTCTAAATTAAGTTCGTCCATATATGCGTTTTCACGTTATCGAGGAAGAATAAATCTCACAATAGTTGTATGCAAATATTTTTCAGATTAATTCGTTTGCAGAATTCTGCTGCAATATGACAAACACATGTAATGTCACGATTTTAATTTTTGATGTTCTGTAACCTAATTAAATTCTGTATTAATAATATTAATAATTTTACGCTATTCGTTGTTTTTGCGTGCGATGTGCTATAAGAATTTGGAAATGCAAAATTGTATTAACGGCATAAATATTTACGCATAAATAAATATTAGGATTTATGAAAATTATATAGATATAATTGAGCGACGTTGGATGTCTTCATTTAAGACAATTAATCCCCAGAATTTTTTTCATTAAGAGGTAATTTCACAAAATTAATATCTGGTTTTTAATTATATCTGAGAAAATTATATCTTCAGCAGCGCGCTTTGACTTCAATTGCATTTGGTTAACTTATTGGACGGATTGTACCGCAATTATACTGAAATTATACGTGCGCAATCTCATCAAAAAGAAGCACGAATTATGTTATCTCGAGATATACTTCGAATACAATACAAGGTATTCCTTTGAAAATAGCATTTCTTTTCTTTTTGAATACTATCTCATAATTCTTTTTAAATGTTATCTTTCACCACGATCACATTTAAAAAAAAAAAGAATTTGTTTTTAGTTTTCGTTAATGCTTGCTATTAAGTCCATTTTTGAGTGATGTAATTAGAAAACTAATTCAGAATGAAAAATTCTATTTATAATTTTAGGCGCAATATAAATAAATATTTAAAAAATAGGAATACACGCACATGTTAAAATGTACGTAATAATTTAATATCCAAAATATACAGATATATAAAATTATAAAAAGAAAATTTTAAAATATAATGCGAAAATTAAAGTAATTTAAAGTAATTTTTACATACTATTATTTTATAATTTCAACTCTTTAACATTTTTGGAGTGAGACTATACAAAAGATTTTAGAGAATATCGTGATAATTCCAACATACTTTAGTAAAATAATATAATGCAATGTATTGCAATGTATATAGATTTTGGAATAATTCAGTTATTTTTCTTATTAATTATTAAATCTTTATTATTCTTTATTATTAATAAAGAATAATAAATTGATAATGTTTTTTAGGATAGTGTCTTTGAAGGATAATAAATAATTCTTTAATTTTTTTATTCTTTTCTTAATCTCTCCAAGTTATCTCAAAATGTGAAATGCTGAATTCAGAGTCGATCGCGAAATTGTGCATGCTGTGCAAGAAACGCAAGAAACCGTGCTAAATCATCGACGACATTCCGCCGTGGTGTGGCTTCCGCTGCGATAAGATAGGGACTTCGTACATACGTATCCTCCGGTCACCGGACATACGCGAATAACGTCGCGCGAATTGTGAACGCGCCATACTGACGTAATGGCGGCGCAATCGATTTCCCGCGTGGCTTAACTCGAATGGGTTTCGGAACGCGCGGCGTGCGTGCTTGCGTACCCCCTACCGCGTCCTGCGCTCGCGCGTCCCTCCCCCAGTTGTCTTACGATGCGCCAGAGCGATATATCAAGCGTTTGCACTTCGCGACTTGTGGAAGTTTTATTATTTTTCACGGCATCTCGGATATCTGCCAAGTGAAACCCATCGTAGAGACCGCACAGCATAGTAAGTAGCCAGCCACTCATCGCGATCTTGAACTGATCCTTGGAGACACATTCCGATCGAGAGTCCGCTTTGAGAACGCGCACCGACACTTTCCCGCGTATCGCCGCCGATCCTACGATCGTTTACATTTACGTAGACTTCGAACGGGCGGTTACGAAACTTACGCGGCACCCGCGCTTTTCGATCGGAGGAATTTCTACGTCGCTTAGTTATCCATCGAGGCTCTTGTGTACGCGAAACCTCTCGTGAAGCGATAATCGATTGTTTTTAAGCTATCTTTAATTTTGCATTAAATCTAACTTATATATAAGTCAAGTCGATCTAATTAACTTACCAATCTTGCTTTCCTAATTATTCTGTGCGTTATATGTATGATGCATACACCCACACATGCCCATATATGCATGTGCATATGTGTATATATATATATATATATACAGGGTTGGCCATATTCGACGGAAAGATGTTTTTTTTTTCAATCATGGGAAACGTCGTTACTCGATCTAACATCTCTGTCAAAAATTACAGTGTTGCCCAGATCTTTCCGTCGAATATGGCCAACCCTGTATATATATATATATATATAACATGTATACACACATGAAACATTAGCTAAGAAAGATTTAATTATTTAAATCAAATTGATTAATTAACAAATACTTATAATCAAGTTTTTGAGTTAAACTTTCAAATATATATGTAGATCTCGCATATAAATCTCACAATGAAGTTTTCGGAGGGTGAAGAAGTTCTTGCCAAGCATCCGAATACCTCTGAATATTATAAGGGAAAGATTCTCAACGTCAGAGGTGATCGATATAAGATACACTTTGAAACAGGCATTGAGTATACAGTTAGAGAAAATGATATAAAGGTAATTTATTAACAATTGATGAAGGAACATTGTTAAAAATTATACATTATTCTCTAAATTCTTTGGAGTAGAATTTGACTCGAAAGAGTAAAAATTGAACTACTCTTGAAAAAGAATGGCTTAATTTTCAATCTTTAAGAGTAAGATTTCACTCTTTAGAGTAACATTCATTCTAAAAGTTTTAGAGAATAAGGAATAAAATGAATTTATAAGATCAAAGTTTTTATCTTATATATATATATATTACATATATAATTTTTTATCCTCAAAGGCTGAAAGAATAGGGAGAATCTCGACCAGAACAAATAGAGCAACAAAAAGCCCTACAAGACGTTCTCCTAGTAGGAAGTCGCCAAGTAGGCGCTCGCCTGGAAGACAGTCGCGCAGATCCCCTGGAAGATCACCATCATCTACGACTAGGAAATTACCTATTCGTAGCACACGTCTCGCTAAAATATCTCTGTCTCGTATAGATGTCGAAAGCGGTAAGTATTTTCTTGTATGATATGCAACATTTGCCGCTTGTATTCTAATATTCATGCAAATTCGTTCCCATTCATGAACAGATAAAACAAGCAATCATAAAGGAAGCGAAATAAAGACACTGAATGAGAGTCCAACTGATTCATTGCCTTTACAGCAACGTTTGAGGGAAACTATGACTATAACACATAGACCATCGCTTCTGAAGACTGAGCAGGAATATAAATCGATTATATTGAGAAGTATTGATAGAGCTGCCTCGCTTCCAGTGGAAAGGAAAAGTTATGTACAAGATTATCCTCTGGGAGAAAAAGAAAGAGGATACTCAATGCAAAGAGATCAAGTATGTTTTAATAATTTATTATTAAATTCTATTCTGTCTATTCCCCTTTTTAAGTTTTATAATAGAATGGTATGTATATCGATAATTGTTTCAGGATATAACGAAATCTTTGCAAGAAGGCGAAAAATGGGAAACGGTTGTGAAACGTGAGAAAGAAATAAATAGAGTTGATAAACCGCAAGAATGGGGTGGATGGATTGGGACATTTTTCCTCACATTTATATTACCAATGTCCGTAATCTTACCACAACTCTTATGCTCAAAAGAACAATGCAAATTTGCACTTATAAAACTTTCTGCTGATGTGAAATCTTATATAAATTTATATGCGTTGCTGTCTTATATCGCATTTTTAACATTATTGGCTGGTATTTCGATTATACCGATTGGGAAAATCGTAGATGGGCAGCAGAGTAAAATTGGAAAACTCCAATATCGCATAAATGGTACATTTTAATATAGTGTGATTTTTAATTACGTTATTTTTAATGTTTTTTTTTTAATTTTTCAGGCTTTTTGAGCGCTATAGTGGCTATGATAGGACTTGGTTTATGTGTATATATAAATATACCGGTCAGTGAATATATTCTGAATAATATCGTGCAGTTATCTGTCAGTGGGTGGATTGTGGGAACGATTTTAGCTTTGGGATTGTATATTAAGGCAGGAAAAGCTCCAGTAATCAATCTGAATATATACGCATCAACTAACAGCAAGATATATAATTTTTGGCAGGGCAGAGAAATTAATCCACGAATTGGCACTTTGGACATCAAACTGCTGTTAATACGAGCTTCTCTTATTGGCACGGTAATTGTTATTTTGTTTTTATTTTTGCATGGATTATACAATATATAATAATAATTAAGTTGAATGTAATTATACAATTATATTCTCTATTTTGTAGTTGATCGTGAACATAGCCATCGCCCTTAAAGCTGTTGGCAATATAAAGAGTCCAAATATTGAGAAACTTGATGTAGCTACATTATTAGCTATCTTGTTGCAGCTATTTTATATTCTACATGGATTAATATACGAAGCTACTATCTTTACGTCCTTTACAATAATGTATGAAGGAACCGGATACATGACATGTGTTAGTCACTTGTTGTATCCATTCTTGACGACTCTTACCACAAGATTTATATTATATCAAAAGTAAGTTTAATAAATAAATGTATTAATATCTTATTAAAAAATAATATTTTCTATTTAATGCATTTTCAGGATAAAACTTGACTACTTTGTTGGCTTATCTATTTTGAGCTTTATAATGGGATATGTTTTGTATTACACTAGTAATTTGCGGAAAGATGAATTCAGGAAGAATCCAATTTCTCCAACAGTACCTTGTAAGTATAAAGACGAAAAATAATGATTCCTTTTTTGTAAAAATAAACTCATATTCTTAAAATTTACAGATTTGGAAACCATCCCGACATCACGTGGAAAGAAGTTGATGTTGTCCGGTTTATGGGGTCATGTGAGACATCCCAATTATTTGGGTGACGTTATAATGCATTGGTCTATCGCGAGTATTGGCTTGGCAAATGACATTCTACCATACTACACTGCGATCTGTTGTACATTAGTACTCGCTTATAGAGCTGTGAGAGACAATAAACGTTGTCAGATGCGCTATGGATATGCATGGGAGCAATATTGTTCGCGTGTGAAGTACATGATTTTGAAACGTATATTTTAAGACAACAGAACGCATAGCGTGGTATTTTTTAAATACCAAATTCTATATCAGTTATCACAGAAGATAACGTTTATTATATTTTATAGGATCTCTAATTTTGTGCATTTTACGATATTTTTATGAGATGACGTAGTGATATAGTATTATAAAATATACAAATATAGAATCGGATAAGAGCCAAAAATATTTTGATAATATTGACAGATATCACATTAGAGATATATATATATATATATATATATGTATATTTAAGTTTATAATATGAATCTCCATATATGTGATGAGAAGCGACCATTATGACACATGTTTTGATAAAGAGAAGAAAATTTATGTATTCGTAGGATAAGTATACGCATATTTGTTAAGACATGTGCCTGTAATATCGAGCATTATAAACTTAAAAATAAAATTAAGAAATTTTATACTTTTATAAATTAGAAGGGCATAAGTGTACAATTATAATTATTATAGAGACTATGATAAGCATTCTTTAAAAGACATGATTTTTTTAATAAAATAAAATATATTCTCATCTATTTTTTTGTGTTTATCTTGTAATTCTAATGTAGCTGTTTCCAATATAGATTTATAGTCATAATTTTTTGGAGTCTCTAATAGTTCACATGTCATATTTTTGAATTAGGAATCTATAATAGAAGCTATATATGAATATAATATTACGGGATTGTTCTAAATTTCTAAATTAAATTATATAACAAGTTACTGTTACGAGAAAGCCACAAAACAAATAAGAAGTGGTCATAAATAAAAAAAAATGTTACTATAACTTAAACGGGATTAAAAGTATTAGATGGATTGTTAATAATATAAAAATATGTAGTATATTTGTACACTTATTTTTTATTAAATTGCTCGTATATATACACGTACATCTAATTATTATAAAAACAATTCGTTAAATTGAATTGTTAAAAATATGTCCATTTGTCTGCAACATAATTGACAAACGGAAATTTAGATATTCTTACGTTGTAAATCAATAAGTGTCTTAGCCAATCGTTAATAGAGAATATCCTCTATTTTACATATTCTTCTATCTAACAAATATTATTTACTTCTAAAAAATAAAGATTTTTTCAAAATTGCGTGTATGTCTCACTATAAAATGATGAAAACAAATTTCTGTATATCTGTAGATCTATTCACGGTAGACACGTGTTTAATTGCCCAAATTATTAAATTATTATATATTTATTCACCTATTTTCATATAGTTATATTTATTTCTTAAAATTATATATTTAAAAATTGTCGTTAAGCCACAAATGTACTCTCTACATGACATTTTATTGCAATTTTGTTTTGAAGAAAAATATCTCATATTTGTACGTAACGATATCTGATATAATTCATATCTACAAATTGTATAAATGAAAAATGACAATTAAGAAAATAACTTATAATGTGTAGAAAGAATTATGTTTATTACCGATCCATTCGTTATATTTTCAATGTATTTCTACAAATTATTATTTATTATACTGATATCTAATTCTTTCTTTTATTTTATCAGTCGCTTTATTTGAACGGTTATAACTTGATCTGTTATTTACGCACTTTTAATATCTTCCTTAAATCTACTTTGTGGAATTAAGGGCCAGAGAATCATTTTGCATAAAAACGAGCCCTTGTGATCATGAAAGTGAACCAAAGTGTGTAAACTAATATCTCAAAAAATAATATATATTCGATTTTATATTATTTTATGAAGCTTTATCATTACAAAAATGACATTTGATCATGTTAAGAATATATTCTTTTTGCTGATACATTGATTAGTCGGATAATTTTCGATCAATTTGAAAAATAGTTTTTTCTTTTTTTGAGAAACTTAATCTTTTGAGTTATGTTACTTTTAAAGCAAGAGAGCGATATGTAAAATTTTGAGCTCTCTATTAAACATTATTATTAAATCTAACATCTGGAAGATTAGAAAAGAAGAGATTGAAATTTATTCTTTTTTATTTAATTAAGAAAAAATTAACAGAAAGAATAGAAAGATATTTTAGGTATTATTTGTTAAATCATTAAGTAATATATATTTTTTTTGACATAATGAACAATTTTTTAGTATATAAAAACATTTCAGGAATAAAATATACGATTTGGATCGCTTTTATCATGGACACAAGTATCTCATTCCGACACATTTTATTTCTGAATATCACACCGCAAATTTTGTTGTTCGCCTATTGACCCTTCTTGTACGAACATGACAAAGTTATCATGCTTCATTAGGAACATATTGTCGCTCGTCCGTATTGCTTATATATCGTTATATATGATATACTTTCTAATTAACGAAAATCTCATAAATCTCTGTTGGCACACACGAGTCCCCCGTTCTACTTTTATCGATAAATGTTTCGTGGCAGTACTTTCGATTCAGTACTTTCATCACCTGCTAGTATTCGGTGGACCTTCATCCCCGTGAAAAATATTGCACATAGTTCGATGGTCATGGTAAAGAAGATTTGAAAGGATCCTCCAGAATCGATTGGTCCTTTTTAGGCGTATACGAGGCCGAGCGGGATTCAGTTTTTAACATCCGTTCACCGCTCAGAAGAAGTAGAAGATCCAGTACACGGCGTTAAACAGCATGAAGCTGACTGGGAAGATGATTCGCGAGTATTTGTCTATCACGTTCACATCCTTGATCTTCGGCATTGACACACGTAACACGGAAGCTCCTCTACGTAGAGCATGTAACATCTACAAGATTTAATTGCAATTTTAGACTTAAGTATATTTTAATAAAATTTAAACTTTAGAAGCGATTTACAAATTTAGGAATGACTCTTATCATTCTTTTCATTTTATGCGGTTTTACATTTTTTATTTAAATATATTTTTTACAAAAAAAAATGTAAACTGCTAAAAGGCAGCGAAAATACTTGAGACATTTCCTAAGTATTTTCTATACAGTTACGTTTGTCTAGGACATGCTTTCGAATACCTTTGGCTTGTGCGGTCTTGGACCTCTGTATCTAAGACCGCTGTTTCGACTATGCGTATTGTAAGTGGCAGTCCTGGACATACGAAAACTCGGCGGAAATTTGGCCGGGTCATGGTCTCTTCCAGCTCCCAAAGTCGATGAAGCGCTGACTATGCCTGACCTATTTCTAATGCTCGGCAAAGGTGACATTCTAAGGTCCTGAAGCTCTATAATATCCGCGTCTGTGGAGCCAGGAAAAGGCGAACTGACTTTGCTCCCTGAAATGAAATTGGATAGATCGAATAAGCAAAAAATAATATATTAGGTGTTGGAATTAATTCGTAGCGTTTTTAATGAAAGAATGTTATTTATTTCACATGAGCATTAAAAAATACATTAATGAAAGTACTTCCCATCACTTGTAAAACGCTACGAATTAATTCCAACACCTAATAAATTTTAAGAAATTTTAGTATTAAAGGGTAATCGGTTAAATAAAATTATTAAACGTGTATCCAGACAGCACAAATATATCTGATAAATATATATATGATAAATATTTATTAATATTTATCGAAATTTTTATTTGAAATATTATTAAATATAGACTAAATATTTTATGTAATATTTATGATAAATATAAATAAATATTTCTAATAGATATTTTTTACTTAGATTATAATGTCTCACTATTTTCTAGGTATAATCTCTAAGTATTTATCTTTAATTATCATATCCACCAATATTTTAAAACTTCATTTTTATCTCGTAATATTTTTTTCGAAATGATGTTGTCTTCGAAAAAATATTTGATATAACTACCTATTGTTAACTGTTAAATAGTTAATTCTCGCTTAGTTATTCGTATAGAATTATATGCAGTAGAGACAGATACCAAAGCAAGAGGTAATCTACGATTTTGATAAAAACTTACTTATGTAAGAATAGAAGAAATATTGATTTTATTATATTCGTGCTAGAGAGAGTCGGAAATCTTATTTAACGTAAGCATTGTGGCTATATAATCGCCACAAAATTATTGATCTGATATTCGGCTCAGTTTACCTGTTTTAGAAGATAGTATTTTCTTCTCATCGATTTCTTTCTTTTTAGTCTTCTTCTTCGCTCTGGCGCCCCAATACGTATAATTGACCGCCGCATATTCCAGCAAGGCCGCGAACACGAAAACGAAGCACATCACCAGGTAGATGTCAATAGCTTTTACGTAACTGATCCGTGGCAGTGAGCTTCTAACACCTGTCGATATAGTTGTCATCGTTAGTACGGTCGTGATGCCTGAAAAAAAAGAATGATACGATGATGTATATGTACACAGCCTATATTTGCCTGTAATGAGAAAAAAATTGTTTAACAATTTATTGAAAGATAAAAATTGAAAAGCTAAAAGTTTATTATTACGAGAGAAAAAATAAGTATTACGACTTTAATGGAAACCTAATTTTAAACAATTGTACGAAACTATTTTTAAGACGTACCGAGAGCTACTCTCGCACTGGTGGCTTCATAATTGATCCAGAAACTGACCCAGCTAAGCATCACGATTAGTATACTCGGCAGGTACGTTTGAAAAACAAAATATCCGATGTTTCTCTGAAGTTTGAAGCTTAACGAGAGCCTCTGGTAGATGCCAGTCGCCAGCTTCTCCTTTCGATCGTTCGTCTCATAGCCGATAATCGTAAATTGCGGCAATTCCGCCTCCTTGACTCCATGAACGGGAGTTTCCTTCCAATACATTAATACGTCGAGCACCGTATATCCATCTGAGCATTCAGAATAGCATAATTCAGAATAATCTCAGAACAAGCAGTTCATTAAAACTCATCATTCTTTCATGTATTCATATGAACGCACAAAATTGAATATTCTTTCATTGATTCAAATAATTGTATTTTTATTAACATCCTAAATAATGTTATTCCAATTAATAACATTTGCATTATTTCGGAAATGTAAATCTACAGAAAAATTTAATTTAAAAAGAAGATAAAAAATATTCTTAAAAATTGACTTTTTATAATATTTAGGTACATATTTTTAAAATCTAAAGAAAGTAAGTAAGTAAGTCGTGAAGATAAAATCGTTTTTTATCTTTTTAGGTAAAGACATAAATATTTACAATAAAGGAATGTTGATAGATAATATTCGAATAATTGTGAATGCATATTCCAATACGTACAGCTTTCGATTTCAACTGTACAATTTTGTGAATCGAGGGGATAGTAATGCAAGTCCATCATGCAAGCCAGGGTCGTTGTGAATCTCATGCCGTATGTGATCGAGCCGTCACCAGATAATCTAACGAGTTTGTTGCGCTCAGTGACGTCGTGCAGAAAACTGCAATAAATTCAGCAGAATCAGTTAAGGCTGAGGAGATAAAGGATTAAAAAGAAAGATGCTTTTAAATAAAATCTTTTAAAAATAAAATATAATTACAAATATATTTAAAGGTTTTGAAACGTCATATAATTTGACATCATAATTACCTATTTTTATCATTGGCAAAAAACGTATCCGGGACCCAAATCTTTTCCGCGAAATCGCCACTTAGCGTCAGGATTTCACCCTCGTGCGAAAAGGCGAGTCTCTCGTCTTTCCAATATTGATTTAAGTACATCGTTATCGTATAATCCTGAAATGCAAGTAATAATTAATTTGCTAATAAAACTTGTTACTATAATTAATTAAAACATTATATGAAACATATGTACATAATATCCATTTGTTGTCTCCAGAGAGAGGAAAGAGTAGAAAAGATATAAGAATAAGAGTAAAAGGATACTCGAAAATACATTTCAACACAATGGCGCTATCATGGATGAAAAAGAAAGAAACTTTGTTAATGCATTGACAATCGAGCGGTTATCCAAACCCAGGGAATACAAATCCATTTATAAATCGCGACGGGGATATGAATATCGGTGAGAAAACGAATTTTGTATTCTGACTTGAACATATGATATGATGTTCCAATACAAACGTCTCCAATATAGCACAAGTATGTCGATTTACATATGTATACAAATGTATACATACCTGTATGTATTACGAAATTAGAATGAATAGTTGTAATATAAATAAAAGATATAGAATAATAATTTAAAATACTATTTTAAAAATTTGATGAAATATTAACTTCATGTGATTAGAAAATTAAATTTAATTAATTGCATTAATTGCTAGTTATCAAACAAGTGGATTAAAAATTATTGCCACATTGGAAATAATCTTTCTCTTTCTCTCTCTCCCTCTCTCTCTCTCTCTCTCTCTCTCTCTCTCTCTCTCTTTACTTATAAAAATATTTTTCAAAATTTTATTTGCTCACCATATTGACTTCTGAAATTGCATCAAAACTCGCAATGGTGAGATCCATCCCAACTCGTAATGGATCACCTTCAAAAAATAATCTGTATTTTAATTGTGTAGGTACGTTGAATAATTTTAAAAAATGTATAATCTTTAGAGTCTCAATTTTTTTGCAATATGTATGTGAAATAATCAAGAAAAGAAATATAGTTTAAAATCTTTGTCTAATCCGTTGATAATATCGGAAAATTACTTTCCCCCGTTGCACGTTCGATTAAAATTGCTGATTGCGATCATGCCTTGTTGAATGACGTGGAAAATTTCATTAAAAGCTTTCCATATCGCCCTGCTTCCGAGCTCTATTCTAAAATTTAATTCTATCAAATATGGCTCGAAACCTGAATATTATAGCAATAGTTTTATTTGTCAAATCCATTTTAATAGGTTTTTCTTACAATTAATGCATTTTTAAGTTGCATGTTTTTTATTAATATTTTTATAGGTACATAAAAAAGAATTTTATATATATATAGTTGTTACATATATAATATATAAATATATGTACATTTATTATAATTGTATTATTAATAATATTCATTAATATATAATTATTATAATTTATGATTTATATATATATATATATATATGTATATATAATACATATTATTATATTATACATTATAATTATAGTATTATAATTTGTTTCATTTACTATACATGCAAATGCAGATTATTTAAAATAATCTTAATTATGTGTAAAAATGTAATATTAGATAATCATATTGTTTATTTTTTATTATTTATTTATTATTTTGGATGTTTTTTTTAATATTCTGAATATATGAAATGACTTTTTTTTTAAATTAAATAATGTATATCATATACATCATTATGTGTAAACTTGTGAAAAAGCTTAATTTTTAAAAAATATACAAAGATCGATCCAGAGCTTACCGCCAAAGTTCGGCCTTAATCGAATATCGTAGCCGTCGAGTATCCTCGAAATTGTCTGCGTAACGTTCTCCAATCTATCGGACATCTCGGCACTCTCTAGAGAAGCCCTGTGAAGTACGAAATTTCGAAAACTATCGATAGAGCTTAAAGCAGTTAAAATATCTTTATTAATGAGTACCTTGTTAAATTTATCAAACGAATATTAAAATGACTGTGAAATAATTTCATATCTTATAAATGGAATTTAATATTACATATTTTCCAATTATATATACAATTAATATATTATAAATTAATATAATAATTATATAATATGTATATTTATTATTATATAAATAATATTAATATATAATTATTCATATATATTTATTATATGAATATCATAAATAATAATCAATATTATTATATTATTAGATTGAGGCAAGATTTAGGCTATATTTAGAACTACATACTAAATGTGCGTTTATAATGATATTAGCGCATATTTATATATATATATATATATATATATATATATATATATATACCATAGAATTTTAAAAATATTTATCGATAAATGCGCATTTCGAAGATTTGTCTTATAGATACATCCATCAGATTTCAATTTTTTAAACAAAAGTTTCATTTTTTGAAGTATGCTCCGAACATTCACATCTTCGATATTCATTTATTTTAAACATAATCTGATGGTAAATAAAATTCAAGACATTTGTTCTCGACCCAAAAATGAATCATTTATCCAAGGTTGGTTTAATATTTTACATTTATAATTAGCAAATTATATTTTTATACAAAAACTGCAAATAAATATCATATATAGATATATGTGTGACACAATGGCGCAAGAAATATGCATAATCAAGAAATAAAATATCTAAATTAATACATATAAACGTCGAAGAAATTCAGAGATAAAATGGAAATAATAGAACGACTGAAGAAATTACTTCCATTAACCAATTCGGGCACTGTCGATCTGATCTGGTCCATAACGATTATTGTACTCGCGATCGTAGTATTTTTCACTTTGAGGAAAAATTAATAAATTTGGAGAAGATTCTACGATTTTGTAACCAGCGTTATTCGGAAAAAATTATCAGATTCGTCTTTTGCCCGGAAAATGAAGCTTTGTTGTTTCTCCTCATGTACAGTGGACTAATTGGAGTGCTAATTGCCCGAATAATCGCATATGTCGCAGGTCAAGCTTAATTCAAGTATCTAATTATTTCCCTTTGAATCTAATTTCTTTTTATATCTATTTGATTTATTTTTCTATGGATATATATTTTCTTTACTACATTTATACATGTGTGTAATCTTAATTGAGAGAATCATGGTATTTTAATATAATTTACTATTAAGATATTGAAATTGCATTTTAAATTTTACAATCACTCTGTAAATTATTGTATTGATTTTAAAAACAATTTAAAGTTCATTGAACAAACGTTTGATTGTTGAAAATTTACTTTTTTAACCAGTGAAATATCTATAATGGTTTCAACTGTGCCATGCTGATTAAATCACGCTCTTTTTAATAATACGACATAGAATGTTTATTGGAATTTTATTAAAATACATTACAATGCTTTAGTTACATGAAGATTCGCGGAAGAGAAAAAGATTATATCTTTTTAATAATGTATATTTAAAAAATTAGGTTTATATGTATACATATTATTAATATGGCAATTTTATGTTTGGCATCGTATTTTTTAATTTAAAGGCATAAATTTATGTCATATTTATAAAAAAGTTTGCCCTATCATATCTATCGAAATCAAAACCGTGTCCCTTACATGTCACGTGTGCGTTACAAGTGAAACACAATGAGAATGCATCAACTCTTGTTATTCCCCGCGATTTTCCATAGGGCGAAGATGCAAATGATGGTGCTCACCAGATGACACGATGACGCAGCTGCACGAGGAAGAGGACGATCAGCGGCAGCCCGCGCGGCAGCATCCTGCCAATCGTCTTCGTTATCCGGTTGGGATCGTGTCAGTGAACGACGAGCGCGATGGAGAACGTCATCTCGCGGTATTCTCGCATTCCCTCGGCATCCCCGTAACCGGCTCGCTGCCGCCACCACCACCGTTCTGCAATCATAGTTGAAAGGAAGAACACCCGTCAACCTTTCCTGCCTGCTCGTCACTATCCTTATGTAACCCTGCACTTTGCGTATCCCTACACGCAGTGTGTTCTACACAACGGAAATCCTATGGTAATAGTCTCCGCGTCTATAATAAGTTCTTTATCTTCTTGGGAGGGAAAGATAATCCAGCAAGTAATAAAGAAGAAAACCAGAAAGGCTTATCCTACAGGAAGACTTATCCTAATAGCACAGATCTCCAAGGGACGTTCCAAAGAACATTCAGAGGATATTTCTATGTCCTAAGAACGTTCGTCAGAACATCTCTCGAATAAAGTGTTCTATTAAGAACGCGTATTTGATACTTAGAGAAAACTTAATTAAATTCTACTTCAATTAAAAATATATATATGTATATATGGGTTGAATTTGAGAGAAATCTCTATTTTTTTTTATCAACAAGACAAAAACAGACAATTGGTTCTAAACATTACACTGCACTGACTTGCATTTTGTCATAACGAGTACATGATGTATTATCGTTCTCTGCAGAAAAAGTAATAAAAATTATTGCGCCTTTAACTCTAGTTTTTATTGCCAATTATTTACGTTAATATTATAATGCTATTGCTAATTTTATCATGTAATATCGAAAGAGTTATGAAGCGCTTCTATTTGTGTCCTTAGGCCACCTCAGGCAATTAAAATCACGTTTTTTTTTCTGAAATTTTCGACTACTAGTAAATTAAGTGATTAAAAATTAAATGTAATTCCGTTATGATACTCGATTGATCCGATTAAAGAAAAAAGCATAACGAAATATGGACTAATACGATAAAGCATTATACATATAATACATTAAAATAATGTATGTGTGTTTCAACATCGTGCTTTATTCACTTCCTATTCAAAGATTGCGCACGTACGAAGCCACTTTCGCCTCCATGACATGACATTCGCGTTAAACAATAAAAAGAGCGCGTAAAATATATCCGACAATACGTATTTTTGATAAAGCTGTTTTCCGAGACAATAAAGATGAAGAATAACTTGTTAGTCACGAAACCTTATACTATCCGTAAATAATGAAGGAACGACTTTTTTCCATCCTGAGAATGGAAATTGACTTTATTAAGTCTCGAGTTTTAAATTGATGACAGGAAATATTTCGTAAATGTGATACCTTTAATAATATAGATGCAAGTATTTAAAAATATTTTCAATATCACGTAAAATATTATTTTCTTCGTAGTTATTTTATTAATTAATAATTCATTAATTTTATTTTATTAGAATTATACTATATATAAAAATATATACTATATATTATATATTAAACAAGCAATAGAATTGTACAAATATTGGGTCATCTAAAAAGTATCCGCGGTTTTTAGATGACCCAATAGTATTAAATCGCGAATCAATAGGAATGAAATACATAATACATGGTGAGATTTAATTGTCAACAGATTAGCAGGAAATTCAAATTGTTGAACAAAAAGCAAATTGGTATGAACGTTCGCATTAAAATCAGATTTTGCTGAGAAAGCTTGGTGATACAACATGACAGCAAATTGGCGGCAGAAACCGAGCAAAATCTATCGAACGCAGATTCTGCTCTATTTCTGCTGCCGATCAAACTATATAACAAATATAATCGAAGTCTACTTGATTTTAGTCCTCATGTCTTGTTGACAAACTTTGCTATATATTTGTCTGCATTCTAGCAAGAGTAAGTATTGAATATCCTGTGTCGGATACTATATCAAATCCGTAGACTTTCTGTCAATAAAATGTGTAGTAAACACTTAACAGAATCTATTCTCAAAAGACTGTCTAGATTTTCACTTAATCGATATCAATTCGTTAATTTAATTAAAAATTTATGTAGCAATTTTTATGTATATGTATAAGTTTTTTTTCCTCTGTTTTTCCAGAGAAACAATGACTTGCTGCAAGTCATTTGCCAAGTGAAATTGGAATTGTAAATAATTTCCTGCATACCAAATAAGTTCATTCACAAGTTCATAGTTGAATAAATATATTTCTGTAGATGCATATTAATTCTCTATAATTTGATAAGTACACTTCTTTTTTGCTACTTAGGTTTACACAGGTAATTACCTGCTGCATCCGAGGAGAATCACGACACGCGCGATGATTTCATCATCGATTCAACAGAGAAATATCAGAATTATTAAACCTATTATCGTTGACCGGAATTATCGTTCGCACGTACTTCGGTCCATCGTCGTAGCTTAAAATCGATCGGAGCGCAAGATCAATCGTGAGATCTCCCGAGACTCAATCGATCGTTATAATCGTTTACAGAATCCACTATTCACAGGATTTAATCGGCTTATCACTTCTCGCTTTATACGATCGAATTCGCGGATCACTCAAACTCACTGTCATGAGCGTGTCATCGATCGTCGCGCAGCATCACTTCACGTCGATGTCCATGTTCTCATTCTCGTCTACGTCGTCGAATAGAAATGTAAGCGCGATGTATTTCTGTGCACCACGAGCTTCGCGGATGCTGCTGCCTTTCATCCTCGGTAGCTAACGCGGATCCACTGTCGATTACTCTCTTCAAACCCTCTCTCTCTCTATCTTTCTCTATCTCTCTCTTTCTCGCCCCTCTTTCACTTCCTCAACGTGAATGCGTTCTCCCTCTCTTTCTACCTCTCTCTCTCTCTCTCTCTCTCTCTCTTTCTCTTTCTCTCTCTCTTATTCACTCCGGAAATCATCCCCTTCACTTCTGTCAACGCGTGGTTTCTTCTCTATCTCTCTATCACAATTCAACCCCCTTTTCTCTCGCTCTCGCAAATTCTCCCTCTCCTACGCTCTCATTTTCATGGGTCCTTCATCCCTCTTGCTCGCATTTCCTTTTTCACGTGCGATTGCCCCGTTCTATCCCCGTTTATTCTTCCCTTCTCTCTCTCTCTCTCTCTCTCTCTCTCTCTCTCTCTCTCCTCTTTCTATCTCTTCTCTCGCTCTCGCGAATCGCCTTGATACTACTCTCTTCCGCTCCTCGAAATCTCTCTTCGTCTTTCGTCACCGTTCCACAGACTTCCCCCGCGACTTGCAGTATGACTTGCGCAGGACGCATGCATTGTATACGTACTCTATCTTCGTGTGTCGACCTAGTGACACACAGTTGGTGATCGGATTTCCAAAGCGAACCGATCGAAAATCTCCACTGTCACCATCATCATCGTCATCGTTCCCACTATCTCCGCTTTTTTATGCGAGAAGAAATCATTACCTTCTTAGAGTAATAACGAAAACGCCGAAGGCGATCGATGCGATATCGAAGGCAAGAATCGATCGGCTTTTCCTGATATATTGCTGCATGAAGATTTCGCGTAAAAATAATAAAACCAGACGGAAAAGGCAATACTCCTTGGAGTACAAATTATATATTTTTGTCAATCCATTTCAACTAATCCAATTTTTTATATATTACCTTGATAAAAATAATTTAATGTTTAAAAAAAGAGAGATTTAATGTTTAAAAGGATGCACAAATTTGTGAGCAGTCTCTCCGAGATGTGCTCCACGCCTTAATGAGTTCAAGGTTTTTAAATGCGACCACCTTAAAAATAAGAATAAAAGATATCAGCGCGGAGATAAGATCAAATTAATGGTCTCTCGACTAAGCATTAATGAAGATTCTCTTCCGCGTCATATCACTCACGCTATCGCGACAAAAATATCAGATAAGTAAACTCGTGATTTGGAACACTTTGCAGGAATATACAGAATAATTTGCGAGCATCGTTAAAAAAAAATTCTTTAATAAAACTTCAAACAAAAATTCTTATCAAAGAAATTTATTATATATTTATGTCGTAACATTGCAATTCTCGGTAAACGCCTTTATTTAATTTTCTTGGAATTAGATGAAGAACTAAAGCAGCTAATACAATAGGTGACTTTTACAAATTTTTTATCGCTGTAAACGAATCCGTGTAAATGAAATTGCTCTATCATGTCACGCTTTTGAGATACTTTAGCTCAAAGGTATAAAAGTGCCAATTTTCGGCAAATTATATTTGCGGATTCATTTTTAGTTATAAAAAAGCTTGTAAGAATCATTTTGTCCCGTAATTTAATATGTGTTGGACAGTGTAATTTTATGCGCTAATTGCAAAACCTAGTAAATGGCCACTTGGTATCGCAATAGCAGTTAGATTTACAATCGATGAACAGTCTCCGTCGGCAGGACGGGTTCACTTACCTTCCAGAGACGATAAGAATTTTCCTGTCGGCAACGCCGTCGCTGATCGGAAATCATTTCAACACCCGATGTTCTGAAATACGCGTTTCTATCATTTTTGTGATGTCCACGAGGAAATGCAAGTAAGAAATCACAGCGCAGTATCTTCGCAGCAGTCGTTTTCAAATCGAGGGAGACCATTTTTCGATTTCTATAAAACTTTCCTATTTATAAGAAAACAATTCTATTTATTACTTTAGTCAATCGTCAAAAAAGATGAACAAATTATTTTTAAGAATTAAGTTGCAATAAATATTAATTTATATTAATTATATTTTCAAGAGTGAATTACGAATAATAATTAGAATTGTAAATTAAAAATTAATAATTAAAAATTAAATATTAAATTTTTTTAACAATTAAAAATTAAATATTAAAAAATATGAAAAGAAAGAGCATAAAGAACCACAGCACAAGATGTAGTGATATTTAATTATTCTTGCATTACGAATTACAATAAAAATATTAAACGTTTCGGCCACAATCTGGCCATCTTCAGTAAAATTAATAATATTCTTAAGACGCAGAGTTACATCAAGTTGGAATAAAATTCAACCGTCGTGTGTTATAATTGTAAAAATCGTGTTTGCATCAATGCTTCGTATAATAATGTTAGAACGTCAGAAGTCATGTAGTGAAAAGTGTAGAACGAGAATTTCCAGATTCTGTTTTACAGCAAAATAAATCGATGAATTACAAGTATACTCATTTCACAGATAGAAATTTGTCGTGACACTATGTGTTGTTATAGTGTCACGACAAATTTCTATCTGTGAAATGAGTATACTTGTAATTCATCGATTTATTTTGCTGTAAAACAGAATCTGGAAATTCTCGTTCTACACTTTTCACTACATGACTTCTGACGTTCTAACATTATTATACGAAGCAGCGTCGCATTGATGCAAACACGATTTTTACAATTATAACACACGACGTCGGTTGAATTTTATTCCAACTTGATGTAACTCTGCGTCTTAAGAATATTATTAATTTTACTGAAGATGGCCAGATTGTGGCCGAAACGTTTAATGTTTTTATTGTAATTCGTAATGCAAGAATAATTAAATATCACTAAGTACATCTTGTGCTGTGGTTCTTTATGTTCTTTCTTTTCATATTTTTGAAATTATAATTACATTCGTTTTTTACATTTTATTAAATATTACATTTTCTTAACATAATAATCTGTTTTTAGGATCTATTTGAATTAGCTTGTTGGCAAAACTTTTGTCCATTTAATCCTTTTATCAATGCATAAGTTTTCATCTTTTCACCATTTTGTTTCTATAAGGTTCCCGCAAAAAATGTAAAAATGAAAGTGAGATAAAGCCTGTATAAAACTTCTTTCCTATTCGAGGTTTTTCATAAAGTTCGCACAAAATATAAAAATTTTTGTTTAAAATTCGGCATGAGTACCCATACAATAATAGAAGGGTTAAATTTTGCATTGTAAACGAAATCGATTTGTTTAAACGAATTAATTGAAACACGACGCGATCAGAAGCATACATCTAGAAATCTGCTGATTAACGCGAATTTAAAGTTAGTAACCGCTAGAAGTTTAGTGTAATTTGACGAGAGAAATCACGTACAAAATCTCGTTGATTGCAAATATAATCTAAACCGTTCCGAAGTCAAATACGATTTAGCTCTCTCTTTATATTACAAATGTTTTAAGAACTTAGTAATAATTAGAGAAAAATTTTATGCATTTACAAAATAGCGCTTTTCTAATTCGAAATATTAGAATTTGAAAGACAGAATTTGAAAGATAGAACATCCATTTAGATAAGGAATTAAATTTCTGCTTGACTGCCTGAAATCCAATGTGTAAAATTCTTCACCTACCAATCGATTAAAATTCAAAAGTTTTCAGCTTTTAGTATTAAGATCCTCAGCTTTATCTTTCTTAATATTACGATTAAGCTGATAAATCGTACAAAACTTTTCCGTTTATTATGAGTTTTGAAATTATCTTTCATATTTTCGTGAAATTATCTTTTATATTATCATATACAAACCATACGAGAGTAGAAGAATTCATTAGTAGACTTAATTAGAAGATCTTAATTAGAAACATAAATTATTTAGACCGCAAGTTTGTCGCGCGATAACCACACGGACACGCGTGGCGCGTTAAAGGATTAATTGCAAATAATGTACTGCGGCGTGATTTCGGGACTTGCGCGTCGCGACGCTTGTAAGTCCGCGTCTTAGGGGGGTTCGCGGTAGGAACATCCACGCGGGCGCCGCAATGGTCTGTCGCACCTCGTGGCGAGTGCTAAACTCATCGGACATCGATTCAACGACCGTACTTTTGAAATTTTAGCGAAGCGGATCACACCGAGAGAATGACATCGAGCAAGCTGCTGCTGTGAGTAAAATAATTGTTAATTGGTCGCCACGCCGTAACGAAAAATTATCGCGGAGTAACAAAACATTTCGATCACCACACATTTTACGTTTATTTGAATATCTTATATATAATAATATGGTATTTATTTTAACAATGTATTAGGTGTTGGAATTAATTCGTAGCGTTTTACAAGTGATGGGAAGTACTTTCATTAATGTATTTTTTAATGCTCATGTGAAATAAATAACATTCTTTCATTAAAAACGCTACGAATTAATTCCAACACCTAATATTATAATAAAACACTTTGTTTTTTTACTGTATGTTTTATTATGTTCAATACCATATTAAATTTATTATAATATTAAAATAAATGAACGTTGTTTAACTTCAACGTGTTAAGTTTAATTAAAATTGTAAACAAGTCCGCGAAATTAAAAAAAATTTTTATTGTTTTTATTAAAATGTAACTCTATCAAGTAAAACAATTTCTTTAAAACATCTTCATAATAATTACTTTTTTATCATATCTTCTTTTTTGGCATAGTTGATCTCCCTTGGAAATATTTATATGTTGAAGTGCATTGTACGTTATATTATATATTTTAATATAAATAATATAAATTGATTACTTGTAAGGAAATTCGTGAAGGAAACCAATACAATCTAATACGATGCTAATAATTAATTAATTCTTTTTCGATTATAAAATAGATTTTCATAGTATGAAAATCTACCTGTATGTAGTGACAAAGAAGTAAGATATTTAGACCCATATTCAGAACGCGCTAACGTACTATATTTTACGTCACGCATATTATAGAATTTCAGAGATAAAAGTGCGTTTTTAACTTTTAAAAGCGCGTTCTGAATACGGGTCTATATGTCTAAGAATTTTATTTCTCAATCTTATTTATTAATTTAGTTATTGCGACATTATTAAGATCATGTCCCTTCTCTTAATTTATATGTTACCTATTTTTTTATAAATAAGCATTCAAAATTTACTCCAAATATTTTTATCTATCAATTGTACTATCGTCTATCAATTGTATTATCATGCAATTCTTTAGCACAATTGATAGATAGACTAGCTATCAACTATAATGCAATTTGTAATTAAATAAAGAAATATTAAATATCATATAATTGAATATGAATAAATAAAGCATTTATTTTGCATTCATAGATAATTATAATTACATCAAATGCAAATAAATGAGACGTTTAATTTATACTCAGAGGTAACTGTAATTACATTGTTAAAAAATATTTACAATGCTTGATTTTATCGTTAAATTGCAATTGTCTGAATTTTGATAAACTTTTTTATTACATTTGTTTCATTTTAGAAATTCAAATAACTTACAATAATGTTGTGCATTTTCCATCCTGTGTAGAAAGCTGTAATATCATTCATTGTTATTCAGGTCGGCATTATTTAATACAACTTTTGTTTTATGTGCGTTCGTGAGCGCTTTGCATACCATCTTGAAATAATGAAAATTTCAATCGCATATCAAAGCCGCTTTTGACGCATAAAACCCAAAGGTGCACCTCAAGCAATTATTCGTATACCTATGCGTAGATAGCGCATCTTGTAAAAGCCTCTGAATATTTTAAGAATAGATTTCAAAGCATTTATCAAAACAGACATAATTACTCTTTGAATTTAATCGAGCACATCTAACGAGTTATTATTCATGCATATATAAATGTCAAAAGCATTTAGGGATCGTCTTGTTTCGCATAATTTAATTGCCTTCGCGTCAACTTCGTCAAATAATAACGACCTTAAAAATGATTTTGCAATAAATGGTAAGATTTTTGTCCTTAGCAAATAATTAGAGGTGTGACAAAATGAAAGTTTATTTTCAAATAGAAATAACGACGTTCAATTTATAATAATCAATCTATAATGAATAGATATATGAATAGATATATGTCTTTCAAATTTGTTTCAAATTTGTCTCTTTTTGTACAGTGACGCTTTATACATTTACACTATGCATTTTTACCAAAAAAAAATGGAAGGCATTTATTAAAATGTTTCGGAAATTTGACATTATTAACATCAAATAATATCAGTTGACTATGTTCTGAATTCTATGAATGCGCTGCGTGTTCTACAAAGAGAGATTTGACTTGAAAACAAAATTGATCGATTGTCGTTGATTGTCACAATAATCATTTATACTTAGTTTTTAAATTAATAGAACACAAATAATGAGCTGCAAATGAAGTGTGAAATGCATTTCAGGTGAGCTGATTCCCCCAAATTTCTGTTGAGCAAATTCATCCGTGCCAATGATTCAATTCGCGTTGCGCATAAAGCGATAACAATAAAAAAATGCAATTAAAATTCTTTGCAAGTAATAAAGTTTATATATCAACATAACGTTAAAGAAAAAAAAAAATCTTGCCATTTGGGCCATATATTTTATAACATTATAAAACAAAAACATTATAAATCAATGTCAAAGATTTATTTTTTATAAATTATAACAAATGTTTGTAATCTTACTTTGAAATACAAAAATTTATTAATTAAATGAATTAAATGTATCAAATGTATTAAAATGAAAATGTATTAATTAATTGTATTAATTAAATTTTAAAAATTGTATAATTCGCGATTGCTTACAGAAATAGTCTTACAAATTTTTTTATTTTATATTAATTATTTACAAATTATAAGTTGAATTGGTAGCTTACTCTCATCTCTGGGTTGATTACTTAAAATTAATGATTATTTTTTTACTTATTAATTACTTTATTATATCAATATTTCTTTCTATGTATAAAAATGATTTTTCACAAAAAAATACCGATAATATGTCCTTCATAGTCGATGAACGAAACACATTTTGCCCTATCACTCGAAACTTTATACGGCTCACTTAAAGATTGCTTCAAACGGCCCGAAAATCGGATGCAAAATGCGCATACGATCTCACAAGATTGTGATGTAACGGGGCGCAACGTTCTTCCGAAACAGTGAAGGGAACCCTCATGAACCACGGATGAATGCTGCTGAATCGGCGAGTGACAAGAGGCACTCTCCTCCACTTTTCCTTCCCATCATGATACCGGCCTCGCTTTATGCCTTAAACCGAACTCCAAACGTGCTCGTCGTTTACTCCTCTCTTTTGCAACTTTATTACATTACTTATCGTGTTTCGAATTTCACAGCAAAAATTAAAATTAATGCGGCGAGTTAATATAACGTTAGACGTCAATATAATTTTGAAAAGTCATTGGACGTTAAATATATCATCACCTGTCGTTCTGCATAGGGAGCTAAAATTCGGAAATTAAAAGTTAATGTGTCAAGCTCTCATATATAATGAATCTTGTTGAAAAATATTCGAACGTATATTCAGGATATTATTAATTTCTGATTACATGCATTAATCGATTATTATGCTTTTTCATGAAACTGACACGCGAATTTTAAAAATATTTTATATAATTTGCGGAAGATTTCGAAAGATATCGCGAGAGCAACAAGATCTCATTACACTTATGATTAGTGGACGAATATCCTCTCGCGTGTGTCGCGAGCCGCGGTTTATCGATAGCGGATATAGTCCGGTCCTTGCGCCGAAACAAAGTTCTGGCACGCAGACGATGCTATTTCGCGGTGGCTATGTCGGAAGGGCGACAGGGAATGTGGGCATAAGAGCTGAGAGAGAACGCAGCATGTCCTAGATAACTCCTTGTAACATCTTTGTAGCGTTAACGTCATTATTATGTCACGTTATACCGCTCGAGAAGAAAAGCCTCGAATACCGCGCGCATATTTTCGAAACGCCTTATTGACTTTTACTCGTGTTTGTACAAAATGTTTTTAAATTTCATTAAAAATATTAACATTTAATTATATATAAAAATAGGTATATATAAATATATATTTAATGTTATTTCAGCATACAAGATATTTTTCTTTTTTATAAAAATATAATTTAAAAGCAAAAAATACATGTATATTATATATATTAATAGAAATAAATATGAATATAAATTCCACGTCATCAGCTAGTAAAAAAATTAAAAAATTAGAAATATTAAATTAGATATCCCTAATAACACACTTTATCCGGGATATACCCTGAGGATGTCCTTAGAATGAAAGGACATACGGACATCCTTTGGACGTCCTCAGAATGTTCCATGGAGGTCTGTGCTGTTAGGGATTGCATGCGTTGTTAATTATGCAAAAGGATTGCTCTCGTTGCGACGAAAGCGTTATAAAAATTTGAAACTCAGGATCTGTTGGTGGTATTAACTATAGGTCCTCTTTAGGCTTAAAATGTGAGTGATCGATACGGATTGAAATGCATCTCTCTAGGACAGAATATCAACTTTAAAATCAAATGGAACATCTACGGTGAACAATTCCATTCACACATCTATGAAGTGCACTCATGTTCGTTAAATACTTAATGAATTTCAATTATCGACATTTAGGACCCATTCATAATGTTAAATATAATTTGACAGACATCGACATCTAATAAAATATATTACGTCCTATTTATAATTTTTATCATGTCTTCTTAATCTATTTGTGCATCTATTTAAGTTATCGTATTTCCATTTGTTGATTTTTAGTTACCACAAAAAAGAGTATATTGTTATAAATCTTCTTATTATTTCATTTAAATTATTTCTAATTTATTCGCGATTTCAATACAATTAATAATTAAGTTAAAAGATTCAATTATTAAAGCAGTAATAAAATGTATTTTAATTTTTAATTTAATGATTTTGATTAAGATTAGATTATACATAATTTACATTGAGTTAATTAATAATTTGTGTGATGTATCGAATGATTGTCATACAGTCGAGAAAATTTTTTACTACTGTCGCATTAAATAGCTCAGAGAATTCGCTTCATTTGTTAACTAATTTAATTATCAAACTGCCAGTGTAATTTTATTATTAATTAGCAAGATATTCGAGGAACACAATTGTTCCGCAATGAGCCATTTACTTTTAGACCGAAGAATAGACTTTCTAGAATAAACTTTCGTTAGAAAATACGAATTTCAAATTTTGTAGGAAACTTGTCGCTACATAATTATCTCTATACAAACAGAATATTGCACGGAATCCATCGTCAGTGGAATAATGAACATACTTCTGTGTTATATACATAGTTTCGTCATTCTCGTGCCACTCACTATGGATAAGTATCATTATTATGCATTCGAAACCAACACGACATCGGACATCGCAATACCGTCGTCATCAGAATCGTTGGAGTCGACGTTGACGATCGGTAACAGGATGCCGCGAGCTACGCTGAACGATGTTGTCTCAAAAAATATCACAATGGTTCTTGAAAATCTATTAATGAATTATGAAAACAGTCAGTTGCCCACGCATGGTAAAGGTAAGAAAAATAAGGATTAGTGCACTGAAATAAAAATTGTTGGTATTTGTAACTATAATTACATATTATTATAATTATGATTATAACTGCTAATATTATTAAAAATAACTATATGTACAGTTTTAGAAACAAATATATATAGTTGACAAAAATTACTAGAAAATTGTAGTAATCTGAATCATTTTTGTGATAATTTTATTATTTTTATAACTATAATTATGGTCATTTTAGATTGCTAATTATATATATCTGTTAGAATTATATCCGTATAATTATTATTACTAATATTATAGCAATAATAATCATAATAATCATATAATAATATATAATTACAAATACCCAACAATTTTTCTCTTAGTATAAAAACAAATGTTTTTATTAACATAATTACGATTTAATGAATTTCTGAAAGTCATAAAAAATATAAATAGATTAGATGATATCGTATCCGTGGAAAGTTTTTCTTTCTAAAAACTATATTACATCATGCAAGAGAATAAGCAAAATTTCTTCTTTACAAATTTACATGCGTATTTTTATAGTTTTTTTATATTGTAGATATGCACGTTTCAAAAATCCATTGTATTTAATTATATTTTCAATTTATTCTTTTGTCAATGCATAAATTTTCATCTTTTTACTACCGTGTTTCACAATGTTCCCACTAGAAATGAAAAGTAAAAACAAGATGAGGTCTGTGCAAAACTGTTTTTTTGTTGTTTAAAGTGTACTCATAAAAAAACATGCTATATTCAAATATTAATTACTTATTTCAAGTTTAAAATATTAAATTACTTATTTTAAACGTTCATATATTCACAAATATATCTAACAATAAGTTTATCACAAGCATCAAATTCACGAAACAGAAAGGAAAAGATATATAAAGACCATTATTTTGTCAAATGTTCGTAATATTTCAAAGAAAAGAAATGCGTATAAAACGAATGACACAATCGTATGTATTAAAAGTAATATTTAATGATTGATTTGAAAAAGATTAATTTTTATAAATGACATTAGAACATCAGATACAACGTAAATTACATACAAACGTAATAAGCGTATGTATGCATTTAATATCGATATTAATTTTATAAATACAAGCTATATTACGCTGCGGTTAGATACTCTACAATACTGAAACTACTTCATGCATTATGTCCTACACCTGCACTAATCGCAACATCAACGGAAAATAATATTGAATATAATTGAATTCCGAAGAACTGAGAAACATTGTACACGGTAGTCTAACCGCTTAATTATCGATAACTAAATAGAGCCCCAGGTTATAGTGCCAAATTAATTGCAACGGTTTGTTGCATATTAAAATTAAATTTTTAATTTTAAAATTAAATTTAAAAATGATAAGTACATATATATTCTAATTATCCGAACAAATCCGATCATCGACTTATAATTGCCGCCATTTTGGTATCCTTTGTAATTTGTTAAAACTGAATATTGTAAACTTTTTCTGGCATAATAACAATTGATAAAACTTATTTAAGCAATTTTTCGCATTTTTTCAGGCGTGCCTACAGTGGTCAAAACCAATATTCTAATTAGAAGTATGGGTCCAGTATCTGAGCTTGATATGGTAAGATTCGAAATTTCTCAATAAAGGAAAATGCATCAGCAAATGTATTTTTTCTTTTTTCCTTCCTTTTTGTTTCTTCTCTTTTTTTTATCTATGTGTGCGTGCGCGCGCGCGCGCGCGCGCGCGTGTGTGTGTGTATGCGATGTCATAAAGTATTTTAAATATCTACATCAATTTCTAATCATTGTATTACAAATCGGCCATTTATTGCAAAAATAATAATCGCTCTAATTGATCTTATTATTTTAACAATTTTATGTTATCGAAAAATTGATATAAAAAGTGCTCGAAAGAAATTTAAGCCTAATGTAATATCAGAAATATATGATATATTTATATTTAGAATCAAACTTGAACTATATGTAGCAATAACTTTTAATCGATCGTTTACTAGTGAGAATGCTATTGCTTAATTGTTAATAATAGACAGCTTTAATTAATTTTTGCCTTATTTACTTTTAAATCTGTTTAAAATCTGACTTGATGCAGTCTTAAAAATTCTTCCATCAGGATTATTCGATGGACTGCTATTTTCGGCAATCGTGGCGTGACTCACGTCTAAGCTTCCTGGGCCCGATCAAGTCCCTCAGCCTCAGCATCAAAATGCTCGAAAGGATTTGGCGTCCCGATACATATTTCTACAATGGCAAGCATAGTTACGTGCACACGATCACTGTGCCGAACAAATTGCTAAGGATCTCCCAGGACGGCGATATATTGTACTCCATGAGGTTTGTTCGCGCGTGAATTTACGCACTGTGTGGCAAATCGAATCCGATTTCGAATCCGATATCTATACGAGATATGTATTCTCGGACTTCTTTTACAAACGTCAGTGTTGTATAGACATTCATGAAAGAAACATATGAGCGATCGACGGCTGAAGAAGTTTAATTCTGTGCTTTGAAATATATATTCTATCACGAAATATCATGTGGAAATATTAGCACTGCTGCTCTTACAAAGTATATAATTATTATACAATAGATGTAAATTTTTGAGAACCAATCTGTATACGACATAAAAGGAAAATAATGTAATATAAAATGGAATTAAATATAAAATGATAGAATTTTAGACGTACAATATTAATATCACAGTTTTATTTATAAAATAATTGAAAGATAATGTAAAACTAAGTAGAAAAATTAGATATAAATATTTGATATCATAATCTATTTTCATTCATGATTCTTTTTTAATGCAGGCTCACTATTAAGGCTAAATGTCCCATGGAACTAAGGAATTTCCCTATGGATCGACAGTTTTGCCCATTAATAATGGGAAGCTGTATGTATCAATTTTTTAAATATAATTACATAGTAATATTATATCTTAGAAAGCTAAGTATCACAATATAAAAAAATTAATTTTTGAAATAAGAAAAATACGTGAAGAAAATGTTTTAATTGTAAAATTAAATTAAAGAGTTGATATATTAAAACAAAATTATATTATGTAATTTTTTTTACTTCGCAAAACAAGAAATTACATGAATTTTTATAACTTTGATTTTCACAATTTTTTGTTTTATGTTGCCCTTATTGACTTGAGTATAGTCGTACCATACTTTTGTTTTTACGATGTGATATAAAATCTGTATTCCATCTTCTTTTCGATCATTATTAATTTAATGAGTCGCAGCTCTTTATCGCTCTTTTATTGCAAGATTATTTGGAAATGCAGTATTTGGATTATTTCTAGAGATTATTTAGAAATACAATGTTTCTTATTGCACATAAATTGAGACTCAAGCCAACAGAGACGTAATTCATAAGAAAACCAGAACAAATAATATTTCATTTATACGCCCTCGCACGCCACGTTATGCTGTTCCTCACATGCATAATGTCCACCAATATTATTCTTCGGCGAGTGTTCGCAATCGTCCATGTCGAAGTTATGATCGCAATAAATTCGATATTCCTTTACGTTTCGGCTTTACGGTACACAGCAACTCCGTTTTCTATCATAACAGCTGGCATCATGGCCTATGATGCAGCGAAATATTAAAATTTATTGTCATAAGCATGCACTAGTGACGAGAAGTCTCCTCGAATCAAAATGTATGATTTAAGATTAGCCATTTGCAGAATGCGGCATATATCTACATAGAAAAAAATGTTTGGTTGAATTAATTAGAATTCTGGTGGAAAATAAACAATTCAGAATTCTAATTAAATTTACAAGAATCACAGAATCCTGATTAAATTTATTCAAATTCTAGTTGAAATAACCAACATTTAATAAAAAATTTAATAGATTTAACAAAAATTCTGGATCGTTTATTTTCCAGAATTTCAGTTAATTCAACTAAGCTATTTTTTTGTAGTTGTCGACAAATTCCTAAATATTTAGAATTGATATTAATCGAGAGATAAATATAAGAAAAAGAAAAATACATCTTGAATAATTAATTAATTATTAAATTATCTATTGAATGTTCATAGAATTTAGAATAGAATATCCTTCGGATATAAATAATTCAATTAAAGAGGAAATAAATAATTATTATAGGATGTCATTGAAGTAGATACATCTTCAATATTTCTCTGAAATGCTTCTAGTATTTTGTTAAATAATTATTTTATTTCTTTTTATTTTATTTCATGTTATATGATATTGTTACGTCTCTCTTGTTAGATGCGTATACATCGGGACAGCTGGTCTACGAATGGCAGGAAGGTTTGTCGGTGAATTTCATTCCCGGAATGGCACTGTCACAATTCGATTTAATGGGTTCGCCGTACAGGAATCTCACATTTTTTCGTCGCGAGGGCGAGTTCTCGGTACTGCAAGTATCTTTTAACTTGCAACGCCACACCGGATACTTTCTCATACAAGTAAGCGTTCATAAATCGTAGTGCTTATTGCAAATAATAAATAAATGTCTTTTTTGTGCAAAATAACAAAGAGACTTTCTTACATCAACAGGTTTATGTGCCGTGCGTTTTAATAGTCGTGCTGAGTTGGGTATCCTTTTGGATCCATCGTGAAGCGACGAGCGATCGAGTGGGTTTAGGTACTTACAATCACATTTTTATTGTTTTTATACTTGTAATTTATTTTTTAAATATAAACAATTGTTATCATAAAGAACATTCTATACTTGTTTAGTGCCTTTATCATTTTCTCTTCTCTTTACAAGCGTTGAAAATCTCATAAGTTCTAGGCACTATGTGTACTTAAACAGAAAATCCAGTCCTATGTGGATAATACTGTATTATAAATTTTCCAGGTATCACCACCGTCTTGACGTTATCGACGATAAGCCTCGATTCCAGAACGGATTTGCCGAAAGTCAGATACGCTACCGCTCTGGATTGGTTTCTACTGATGAGTTTCGGTTACTGCATCGCCACTCTCTTGGAGTTCGCCGGCGTTCATTACTTCACGAAGGTGATAATTTTACGTAATCACGATACTTTAGGTCTGTTTTCTGTGGCTGAACTAGTGTACGAGTAAAACAACGTATGAAGCCGGTGATACAGTGAATGCAAAAATACAGTGAATGCAAAAATGTATTTGTGCAAAAAAATTTTTTATAAAAAAAGTCTTATTTGTAGAAAATAAACATTAATTAGCAATTTTATATAATGAATACATTCTGTTTTAACATAAACGAACGAACTTTGCATGTATTCCTGATTTTAGAAGCTAAATTTCTCGACTATACGAATATTTTTTGAGCATCCAAACAATTTTTATCAAAACGTAAAAAGGCTAAGGAGTTAAGCTTGTTGCTTGTGTTATACAATATTTATATGTTTATTGGAATAACACTTATAAATACATATGAACGTTTCGACCTTTTTACATCAGGACATCATCAGTGTAATAAAATTATCGCTACCGGTTTTTATATTTCCGAATACAATTTTTAATCATTTTCGCTTATTTTTTAGATGATATATTTTCTATAATTAATACACTTTTTTGATATATATAATTTAAGAAATAGACATACAGTCTACATTATTCTTTATAAATAAATTGTTAATTATTCAGCAAGAAATAATCGTCAAATTAGACGTCGAATCGATATCAAATTGGTGTCGAAGTCATCGTATCGATATCGATTTGACATCAATTTGATGATTCATTTCTCGCTGGATAATATTTACTTTTTAAAAATAAAGTTTTTTAAAAAAATTATTCTTTTATGTACGAACACTTTTTACACTCACTTTAATATTATTTGTTGTTGCTACGCGAGATCGAAGGCTCGCGGCTAGTAAGGACCTTCATATGTTTACACAATGTGTTTAAGACAATGTTATAGTTCAATATGTTTAAAACAAATTACTTTGTGGAAAATTATTCAAATAATATATATTTAAAATTATTTTTACAACTTTAATTAAAAATATGCACAGATATAATTTGAGTCAATAGTATCAATCTAATTTTGAACAATTTTCAGGTTGGTAGCGGTGAGATTCCATTGGACGATGATGAATGGGAAGAATGGAAAGGGATCACTAACGAGGAATTCGAGGATACATTTCATTCGATGATTTCTTGCAGCCCTCAGGCAGTTCATCCAGAAATTATCGATACGAGTACTAGAAAGCGTGGTTCTCTCATATCCGCACTATACAATGTTAGTTCGAGATTTCAATAAAGATTACTGCAATTTATAAGGCCACTCAAACAATATCAAAAACATAATATTAATATCAATATCTTGATATTGAAGAGAATCTAAAAGATTTTTTTAAATATAGAACGTTCTTCAGATATTTCTAGACTGTTACATTGTGTGTATTCTAGCCTTCCGATAAAAACAGATAAATTTACAGAAGATTAATTTATAAATTATTAAAGTGCAAGGATTAAGATGTATCAGATGTATAATCTAACTACAAAAAAATGGCTGGAATTGAGAGGATGGCGGAATGAAAGCCTAATCACAAAATCTTAATATTAATAAAAATTAAAATAACTTGCTACTTTTTTATTATACATAAGTAGGTACACCCTGTGTATACATATGTTATATATATGGAATAAGAGAGAGATCAATATTTAACAACACAATTTTTACAATTTAAATGAAAATTTTCAAACTTTATATTAATTATTTTTTAAAAACTTCTACTTCTTACTGAAATAATTTTTAATACGAGTTCTAAATCGCTGCCAAATTTTTTGTGTGTTACTTTCGAATACAATATTAAAAATCTATAAATATTTCATTATTTTTTAATTTTTTTATATACATCTAATACAGTTTTATCTGCTATATATATATATATATATATATATATATATATATATAAAATAAATTATTCGACATATGTATATCATAAATATAAATGTATTAAAATATTTGATTTTTTTTATCAGAAACTAATAAAAAATGCCTAATTTTTATTTTCTTATAAATAAACAATTTCTCTGACAATTTCTCTTAGAATTATTTTATGAAATATCAATAGCATCGTTGCTAATTCAATTTCGTTTTTAGCAGGACGTCACATACGAACGAGACTCCTGTCATTCCATCACGGTCGCCGTTTCTTCGAAACCGTCAACGATGGAGAGGCAGACGCAAACTGAACTTATTTTACCGATATGGAGGCAGTTTCTTTATTGCTTAGCGGGAGATGAAGCTTTCAGGTATATGAATTAAGAAAAATTTTATAAATACGCGATATCGCACTACAATATGTCTCTGTTCAATTTTTATCCTAATTAATAGATTTTAATTAATATAGTTCTATCTTCTTTACATATAAAATTATATATAATTTTATATATAAAGTTGTATATATAAGTTGTATAAAATTTTATGTACAATTATATAAAATTATATATAATTATATATAATTTTATATAATTATATATAAAACATTTTTTCCCACGATTTTCTACATATTTATCTTATAAGTATTTTCTGTTTATTTATTTCTTTTTTGTTACTTCTTTTATTAATAATTACATTTGTATTGTGCGAAAGAGATACTATAATTAATATCTAAAATTACAGGCGTCGCCGGCAACGGGAAGTGGCTAGCAACTATCGAAAACGCGGCAATCGTATGTCAAAGAGATACATAAATAGCGTATCTTACATCGACAGGGTAGCGCGAATAGTCTTTCCTGCGTCTTTCGGTCTACTCAATGTCTGCTACTGGGTAGTTTATGTCACCTATCAAGAGGAATTTAAGTGGCAGGATCCGCCAATCGGATCGATAACGCCTATCTCCCATTAATGAAAATATTAATAAAAACGACAAATATCACTATATTACGATGGAGGGAAACAAGAGAGATGCACTTTTATTCGAAATTGAGTTATTAAATTTATTTTAAATTAAGTTATTAATTAAATGTATGCATATTGTCATAATTTTTTTTTACTTAAAATCATTTGTACATAATTCTATAAAGTTCTCGTAGTTGAATATGTGTTTGCGAAATGCTCTATATATGTCAATATCTTATTCGAATAGAAAAATGAGAAAAATTGAGACAAATAAAAAATTTATTTTTTTCATAAATTTTTTATTTAACTGTCACAATGAAAGTGTGTACGAATGTTAGGCAATTTTCAAAGCAGTTTCCGATTTTTCTTTCTCCTCTTTCTCTTTATCATAAATAAAAGTCTTTTGATTAACAGTCTTAGTCAAATTATTATATGAATTTATTAAGGAATAAATTTCTTAAATTAATGAATTTAGAAATAAGCAAATTAAAACAAAACTTAGCGAATGTATTGAAAAATCAATAAAATAAAAAGAAGATTATGAGCATGAGCTATTGTAAAATAAATTTAATACTTATATTTATTTATTTAATATTTAGATATATATGTAAATTGCGCCAAAATTTAGGATTAGCTTGTAATATTAATTTTATTACTTTATTACATTTGTAGATATATAACATATTTTATGTTACATATACATATATATTACATGTATATACACACATATATATATATATATATATATATATAATATTTATCTAATATGTAATATATGTATATAAAATATATATATTATTATATTAGAGTTAGTGATAGAGATAGTGTTAGTAAACATGTATATTTATTGCATAATAATAAATCTGCACGATAATTGTGTGTGTGTGTGTGTGTGTGTGTGTGTGTGTGTGTGTGTGTCGTGTGTGTGTATAATAAATATATATACGTAATAAAATATCGATTTAACAGTGCGATATAAGCTTATTCAGATATTTATATCAATCAAAATATTAATTTTTCAATGATCTTTAATTATTCCATTGTGAAAACAACGTAAATTTATCCAGAAGCTTGCCATCTTCAAAGTAACTTACAACGGACAAAAAAATAATGTCGAATACGCTTTGCCATCTTCCATAACGGACAAGAAAATAACATCGAATACGCTTTGTCATCTTCCATTGAGCCACAATACAATTCGTCGAGCAGCTAAAACGATTGGCTCTTACTTTTAGATCTGACGATCCAACAAATTTCATTCGACGTGTTCAGCATCAACGAATTGTCACGTCTCAGGCATGTAATGCCCACGGCTAATTTGCTGGGCGAAAACCAATCGTGTTCGATCCATTCAATCACCGTTCAACGCTACCGATAGCCTTACTATTATTTCCGTTAACGCGGAATCTATTGCGTCAATTGTTGTGGAAAAAGTTGCTTTCTAATTTCGATATTACGGTACTGTTCTACGAATGAATTGATCTCTTAGAAAAATCGAAGTTGACGCGATTTGAAACTAACATAAATTCATCGTTTTTTTTTCTAATGCGAACTTGGTTTTGCTATGCGAGTACAACGCGTTTTTCCTGTGTCATTTTCATAATTACACCGGTTACAACATGGTAGTTGGCTGTGATTCAACATGATACTCCGTACGTGCAAATGTGATATAAATTTAAGAATTGACACAACAGGAGTCTCACGCATTTAAATATATAATAGCTAAGTTTTAATCACAATTAATATTCTTCTATGCCTTTAGCATGCATAAAATATTTTCATTTAAAAAATATTATATGCGTATAAACAAGAAAAAATTTATCACACATTCTTAAATTTCAAATGTGTGTAGAGGATATGTGCAAAGATGTTTGTTTCTTTTTACCAATAAGTTATACATGAAAAAAATAAAAAAAAAGTTATTTCTTTTTTTTTCTATCCTTTTTAGGAATGTTATGATAAAAATATGGTTGTTTTTAATTTTTTCTAAATTAGTTTTTCACAAATGAGTGAGGATTATTTTATTTTCAATTTAATTGAAATTTTAATGAATTAAGAATACTCTGAAAAAATTTGTATGGAAATTTAAAAATATAATTTGCTTATAATGTCGTGTATTAACTTAGATATTTGAAGAACGAAATAAAAGAGAGCAAATGTTTAGCTCTACATAGAACTGCAAAAGATCATAATTATAATTACTTGAGAAATAATCTGAAATTTTTTAACACACAAAAATATTAAGTGATATATAGTGTTTTATAGAATATTTTTTGTTGCAGAATTAATGAATAATATAAACTCAGAAGATTTTAAAGAAATTCGATTTTTGTTAATCGAAAAATGGATAAAACAACATGCTCTCAAACATATAAGGAAATCGATCAAAGCATTGTCAAAATTGAGATGGAATCTGAACAAAATTTCAAGCCTGAAAATTTAAATATCAACTTTGTGGAAGTTCCCTCAATAGAAGAACATGCTGATGTTACCATTTTGCCAACGAAGTTTAAAGGTAGAAGTAAAGGCAGAGGCAGAGGTAGAGGTAGAGGTAGAGGTAGAGGTAGATACAGCAACAATTCACAAATCTCAGCCTCGCCAAAGCAAAGTTATTCCATGGATATGAAGACAACTTTGAAGAAGGATCGTTTTCGCCCGATTCGACCGAAACCTTTACAACCTGTTACTTCATCTATGTTAAGACATAAATTTGGATTGCCAATAATGAATATGGCTACTTTACCATCAAATCGTGTTATTCTCCCAAGTTCACTGAAAGAAAAAGTAACCATTGCACGCGTTACACGTGTTACACCTTTAGATGAATCTGACAAGATAAAAAATATCAAATCACCAATTAGCAATGACAACAATGTTTTGCAAAATAAAGACATTTTTAATAGCGATATTAACAGTAAGACCATTAACACAACAGTAGTTGCCAACAATAAGACTATTAACACAACAGCCGTCAACAGTAAAACCATTAACGTCAGTAATAAAAATGAAACCGTAAATATTGTACCAATAACCGATGAAAGTAAAATTATTAAAATTGTGAAAACTGAAAAGTCAAACGTAAAAGTCACAGCAAAAAGTAATTGTAATAACAATAATAACACTAATAGTAGTAATAGTAATAATAGTAATAATAATAGTAGTAATAATAAGAATAGTAGTAATATTAATAATGATAAAAATTGTAATAAATATGATACAAATTTACATACTAGTAGTAAAACAATATCCAAATCTAACAAGAATAGTATTGAATTATTTTTTGAGAGCATGGCACAGACTGTGTTGAATTTACCTAACGAAGTCCAAGCAGATATTAAAATGCAAATTTGCAAAATTGTTACCAAGGCAGAGATAGAATTCTGTGGATCTCAACTAAAACGCAAGACTAAATATTAAATTTTAAGCATATATTAATAATATTTACTGTTATCAATCCAGTAAACGAGAATGGATTGAAATTAATTGAAATGGATTCAGATTTTCAGAAATATTGATTCACGCATGTTAAAATGAATGTTTTTCAATTCAAATGAATATTTTTATTCATTTATAGGAATTGCATGGAGCATATTTATGCCTTTCAAAAATAATGTTAGCTTTTTCTACTATGCAATGTGAATATTGTTCAATTCAAAATTTTGAGTAGAAAATATAGTTTTTCAATCCAATTGCATCCAATTGAATCTAATTGAATTCAAAAAAAGTATTCGCTATTTAAAATACGCATTCGGATATAAAAAAATTTCGATCTATTTTAATTCTCGTTTGCTAGGAAATTAAAGTTTGTATTCAAATTACAATTTCTTTTACATTGACTAAATTTTCCAAGATGTAGAATAGGCTTGGAACCAAGTTGCACATTTCGATTTTGCCTACCGTCATCCCTACACGGAGAGAATTTTGTTTCAAAATTTACTCCGAAAATATGGTAATTGTGGTACAATACATATTTTAAACATTTTTACTGTACACTTCAGTAAAATTAATCGAACTTATTTTATACTTTATTAGTAGTGTTATATGAATGAAGTAGTATTATATGAATAAAGGAGATAATTTTATTAATGAATGAAGATTTACATTAAAATGTTGTCTTGGAAATACAATGTTGTCCCACGACTGTCATATTTTCAGGGTAAACTCTAAGAAAATATTTTCTCTGTGTATTTTTCTCCTTTTGTTTCATAGCGTTTAGACCAATGGGATTTACTTGCACATTTCGATCATACCGATCGGCATTTCGAGTTTTATATTTCAAGTCCTATAGCCTTACGTGGCCTGTATGATTTACAACTAATATTCATAAACTCTATCATTTTATGTCTCCATATTTAAAAGCTATGAAAAGGAGTAGGGATTATGATAGGCAAAATCAGTCGATGTGCATAGAGCTATAGGTCTGATGTAGGATATAATCTAAATTGCCGAGATTTTGAACAAATCTATAGTGAGCAATCTTGAAACAATAATTTTACCCAGACAATATAAAGTCTAAAATTGTGACATAAAGACGTCGCAAATCTTGTGACGCAAAAGACGTTTTATAATCCGATTTTAAACACTTGCTTTCTGGGTAGTTTTATATCTCAGCAGATATATAAACAAAACGTAAACGGCAAGAAACTTAAATATTTTCTTTGCATTTACATTTTGTTTGTCGAAGTATATTAGTACAATTTCCGATAACAAAAAGTTAATTTTATTTTTTAAGCTCTCATAATTTTAAATTGATAATATGTATATATTAATAAATAATAATTTTTATAAATTACACTTATAAGAAATACAATTATATATAATTTTTTTTTATCATAATGTATTTATTTATTTTCTTTAATCTTTAATTTAAAAAAATCCACAACACAGTTTTTCAAGCGATGTCCTAAAAATGTCCCTAGGACGTTTCTCGGAGAATTTTATGTGGGAATATTTTAATGGATAGAAACACTCATTGATACTGAATTAAATTGGATTACAAGATAATTACATATGTAGTAAATTTTATGTGCACTCTTATATTTTTAAATGTTGACTGCAATTTATATTGTAGGACATGTGGCGTTAAGAATGTACTGCCAGCAATTTTATGTATTGAAATAAATAAAAATAATATTAAGTTTATTACAATTATATATATATATATATATATATAATATATAATCGACAACAGGTTATATAATTTATCATAATTTTATTTTTTATATGCCGTATAAAAAATGTATATAAATAAAAGTAAATATATATTAATGAAAATAATACACAACTTTGATAAAGGATGCTACAATACTTAAAAATGCTAAATATAGTAGTATAATATTTAAATAAATGCTAATATAAATAAGTAATTTCTCAAATGTAAAGAAATTGTAAGTTAAAATTAAATCTGTTGAAAACTATAAAAATCTTTAATTTTGAACTGTATGATTAATCTTTGATATTATATTATTGAATTATATTATGAATGCTGGATATATGTATGTATATATTTGTTCAATTTTATTAAAAATATGAAATAAAAGGATAACAAATTCATTCATTCTATCTTTATGAAGTTATGTTCTAATACAAATATAAAAGTATATACGAATTTTATATCTAAAAAAATTAATAAATAATCATATTGTAAATCCAAATCAATTTTTTCCGGTCTTTTATAAATATACAATAATGAAAGAAAAAAAAATTACACAAATATCTGTAAAATATAAAACAATTATAAAACATGTATATCTTAAAATAATTATCTTATACATTATCCGAGACGATAAATATTAAAATGAAAAAGGAAATGTTATCAGCCTTGAACAAGTGAATAAGATATTATTTCTTCGTAAACATAAATTATGGAATGTGTGAGCGATAAATTGAAAGATTTATGTTTGAAAATAAAGATACTAAAATTTTGTTGTTTAAACCGGAAACAAATCAGATGAATACAATCGCGTCAAAATTCGCTAAAATAACTGATGCCTTTCTTTTCATTTGATAAATATGAATACAATACAATAAAATCACCGATAAAATTATTCCAAACCACTAAAGACAATTACGTCAAAACATTCACTTTACGTCAAATTATTCACTTAAATCGAGTTATGTTTGTTTCTCATGTTTATTACAGATATATCATGACGCATTAAAGATAGAATATCCATTTATGTATAATGCGTGTAATACAAACTATCAATTCCAATATGTCACGATGTCTATCTAAATGACTAATGGCTCGTGCACATACAATACTTTATATGTAAATTACGGTATGCAATGCTGTCAATATCTACTAAAGTATCAAAGCGTGACGCCACATATCTTCCCATTCTTATCTTTGCTGATAATATACTGTGTATAAGGTATGTTCTGAGTCTAGTGATTACGAGCGCTACGTCTATCTAGAATGAATTTCAATATGCATCTGCATTTTCTTCTCGCTGTTTAATTATACACAAAAAATTATTAAATAAAAAATACATATATATTATATATATAACGTGTGAATCGCAATATATCAATCCAGTGATATAATTTCATAAACTTTTCACCATTGTAAACGCACTTGTGCTCTTCTAACGAGTCTGTGTCTTCTTTGCCAAAGCTCACTTTTATTAGTAAAATGTGAAATGCGAAAGCACTGCATTTGTATAGGTGAGAGATGAATCAGAAATAAGCGATTCAACAACGAAAATATTCTGAAGGGACAAAAAGCAATGTGTAAAAGTGTACGAACAATTAAAAAATAATGTTAATGCCATAAAGCTTCTCGTTACTACTGTCTCGCAATCTGTATCTCATGCTCGTTTTTTTTCTTTTTTTTCGAATATATTTATAAGGAAATGCAATAACGATGAAGATAAAAGACACTAAAGGCGCAAAAGCCTTATCTGCTTTTCGACAATAGAGATGCAAAAGCATTATACTATCATTATATGATAGTTGTTCATTCTTCTTTTTCGGCCTTTTCGACATCTTGCTTCTCCTCACCCTCTACAATATCACCACCCTCGAATTTTGGGCCTGGTGCTTCATCACCTTCCAGAACAATTTCCTCTGGATCAGGCGCGCGTGGCAAAAAGTCCTCATCTGGATACATAGACTTGAAAATGTTCTTAGCCTGGAAGCAAAAAATAAAAATTCTAAAGAGTTATGTACAGTGCAATTTTAAAAAGTACCATTTATCAAAGTATTTCATTTATCATTTTCCAAAATTAGTTTTAAAACTGATACCATTTTGTAGTAAATATATTTATCTCAAAAATAATATAAAACTACAAAATATTTAGAACAATAATTTTTTAAATTATATTTTATATATATAATTATTAATATAATCTCATATTATATACCTGATTCACAGCAAAGTCAAAATCAAGTTCAAGATCCGGTCCAGAACATAAGTGTATATTACTTGGCGCAAAAACACTTAGTCTATTGTCGCTTCCAGGTAAATTCAAATATAAAGACCATAATACTTGGGGTAATGGATACTCAGATTCTTCTTTCTCTTGTCGATCATCCTAATGTAATTATTCAATAAAAAAGAATATTTGCTTTTGCTCACGATTCTGATTTTTTATATTTTACCTCTTATAAGAGATTTAATTTTATATTAACAATTTTTATAAAGACACTTTACCTGAAGATGTCGTTTATCAGGAGAAACTGTTTGAGTATGAGAATCAGAAGAACTACGCACAGCATTGGGATCAAGCGGTTCTGCTCTGAGGAACTTATTCACAACATATGCTAGATCCTCCTTTGCATTCTTAGTACATTTGCATGTCATATGAACTATGACTAAAGAAAAAAAAAGTACGATATGGACATAAATCAAATCAATTCTGAAATATATTATATTTCTATTGATGTCATACATACATAAGCCTTGAGGGCAAGCATTAGTAGATGGTCCCAATTCAATTAGAGTAACGGCTTCTTGATCTGGTTTTTCCGGCGGATAATACAAAAGAGTTAAACTTTCTTTCTCACCTTGCATAATTGACCTATAAATAACGAAAAATAATATGTCTGATAAAATATACTGTACGCATATACATATCTTTTAAATTGTATAAAATCTGGATGAAGAAAATACCTGTCAGTAATGAAAATTCCGCGCGAAATTTGATTTTCTGCCTCAGAGGCTACGATTTCTGGTGGCAAGTGTCCTTGCCCTACGACTAAATGCTCCAAAGTCAATCTCTGTTTTCCACTGATAATGGCCTTGCATTTACTCTCGTTAACTACTACACCGTCTAATTGTCTTTTTAAGCAATAAATTCCACCAAAGACTGCACATAATCTAAAAAATATCAGTTGGAAAATGTTAGTTTTAGACATAAAATATAGAAAAAATTTCGGAGTTTTGTGTTTTTAGGAATGCACCTGCAGAAACATTGAGGCAGTTCTCCGCTTCCATACATAGGCCATAAGAAAGGCGTATTTCCATAACGTCCAAGACTATTGAGAAAATGCTTCGTACGATTAACACCGTCTCTACATGACGTTCTATCCGTTGCCATTGCAATAGCTTGCATAACATAATGCTGTACTATAGGCGTAAGATTTTTCGTATTAAGATATTCCAAGAACGTTTTATCACGGAAACCTAAAAAATAAAAGGAATACATTATTATTATTAATAAAAAATTAAATAAATAAGAAAAAATAAATAAGAAAATGTATCCTTATCCGATACATTTGCATGCGACACGCACCATCAAATTCTGGACTATCGGCGCCTTGTTCCATGCAAGATGTCAAAAGCTGCATCAACATTCTTTTCTCGATTACGCTAACCGTTTTGTTAGCGAATACATCGGCACGGGAGCAAGGGACTTGCGTAAGTTTACCGTCCATAAAAGTAGCAACTCTAGAGACCGCACGAAATTCGGCATAACGTGCAATGTTGCTGGAAATCAACAGTTCTACTAATTCACCACGAGCGAATAATAGCTGCAATAAGAATCACATACTACATGTACATTAAGAATAATGTGTCTATAAATAAGTGACTATATACAATCTTACTTTAGGCGCCAGATCGATATTAAATCTTCTGTATTCCTTCTTGATACGGTCTATGCTCCATTGTTTCACATTTTCCTTTTTATCAGCCTTGTCCTGATCAGTCTTTTCCGCACCCTCGAGGGCACTATCTCCAGAACCCTCAGTCTGGGTATCTTTTGAAGATACATCAGGCAGGTCTGCATCACTGCATAAAAAGAGAACTAGTCAGAATACACAAGAATATTATCTAAAATTGTTAAACGGTCAATTTATGCAGATCATTTCTTACTTGGAAATATACCAGATTTCTTCAATGTTCTCGACTATGAAATATTGGTTACTAGCATTCAAAAATTTTTCGTTCGTTTTCAAATCGACATTTGTATTCCTAGTACTCCTATCAAATCTAACCGTTTTTAAATCTTCTATCCATTTTTGTAAACCATCAAAATTAAATGTAGCCCACAGTCCTCCATAATATTCGTTGCTAAACAAATAAAAATTTTAATTAATAATAATAATATGCATGAATATTATCTTGATTACAAACAGTTTATCATATCAAATCAGGAAAGATAAAAGAAATCGTTTTATCTTTCAACAAAAATGCACGATAAAAATTTAATCAAAATATTTCTTTATTTTCTTACTTTTCTTCTAATGATTAAGCAAGAGAGATTATCTTTTGTATAATTCTGGCACTATTAAGATTATTTAGAAATAATTATATTTAATAATAAACACATTGACAGCATATCAAAATTATTTTATACAATTCTGGCAATTCTTTCAAAGATTTAATAAAATAATAAATACTAATATTAAATATAAATACTAACATAAATATTAAAAATAAATAAGAAAAATATTAAATATTGATGATTGTCTTCATAAGCTTATATATCAAACATATTTTAAACTGTACATATGATTAGCAGGTGACAAATGCAGAAAGGAAAAGATACTCCAAACACCTGGTTGTTACCTGTCCAGATGTAGAACCCTCTTGCCGATCCTGCTTGCCGCCGCGGCGACAATGGACTCGGTCATACCTGTCGGAAATCATGACAGCGAGAATTACCGGTGAAAAAGTTTTAGTTTCTGCTTATGAACGCGACGCGCAACCATTTCGCCCGTCATGATAAGAATCAATACCTGTTCCTACGACGATCACATCGTATTCGGTCGGCAGATCGTCCTCCATGGTTGTCTCTCCCTCGATGGTTGCCTACCTTCGGAGCTGATCGGATTACACGGATGTGACAATTGGTGCGAGGATATCGGCGAATAAATTATAAATCTACGATATATCGGACGCGAACCGATCAATTCATTTTCCTTGACGATCGACACCGACGAAATTCGCGTAAAAAAATCTGCCCCGCCCCGCACGCGACCCACACTCACAACTCCTCGCGCACGGGCCCTACTCAAACCCTTTTTTGCCGGAATTTGATAGAACTGGACAGAACGAACGGTACTAAAGAAGTCAAAGGGGCGAGCGGATCAGAGCGGATATATGCAATGAGAGAAAAAGAAAAGGAGAATAAGATCGTTAATCCGGATGTCTCGCTCAGTCTCGTTCATCACGAGCGTCGCGCTGCCTCCTCGCGGAGCAGGACGCAAAACATATGAGAATGTCCAGTGACAGTTAGAATCCCTAGAAAGAGGACTCTAGTTACTCTAGTTACTCTACTTAGAGATCCTATATTCAAATATAAATATGTTTTCGACCCGAACGGATTTGCTCCCATTTGGGTTAAATAATGTTCTATTGCTTAACGTTACTATATTCCACCAATACAAAGTCATTAATCCAACCTACGTTGGTACAAATTCGCTCGGGTCGAATACGTTAAAAGTTTAGTGAATGTGGACCAAATATGGCGGATAGAAAGAGACAACAGATATTGCTTTCTTGTATAAACGCATGTATGCGCAAAAAGTATTAGGGGCTTCGCACAATAAAAGGAACAGGGAACAAAGAACACAGAATAAGAATTTCAACCTATCAGAAACTGTGTATTTCACAATATGATTTCTGATAGGTTGAAATTCTTATTCTCTGTTCTCTGTTCTTTTTATTGTGCGGAGCCTCTTACACATACGGAGTACATTACACAACTCACGTTTTGACTAACCATCGAACGAACCCAGCACTAATTCCGAGACGAATCGATTTTGTTTGATTCTGATTATAGTGATTCTATGTCTGCTATCAAAATCTCACTACAAATGCTTTGAAGTGTTTGGTTGACCAATTAGAAAAAAGAATTTTACAAATTGACCAATCAAAAGTGCTTTAAAGTTTTTGTAGCATCGCGTTGACCATATCCTATGTCATGTAACCCAGCAGAACCCTCTGGTAATTGATTTGATTCTACAATAAATTGCACCAAATCTGTTCCAGGAAGATCAATTTGTGGTTAAGTTGATGAAAATTTAATGAGATTCCAATAATCTTTTATAAAACATAATTTCGTATAAATTACAAAACATCTGAGAAAAATGGTGAATGATTTAAAACTAGAGTGCTCCTTTTCTTCTTGGTATCCAATATTCAAGAAAGATTCCTTAGAGGCTAGAATTCTTCATATTCCCGATGAGGTTTTAAAATATTTGGAGCATGATACATTTGTATTGCCTCTTGAGGCAGCGAAATCTTTACCGAAGGATTCTGAATGGGCTGACGGATCACCAGTAACATGCGAAGAAGAAGTATTTATTAATATATTTTGAAAAATAATAGAATTATAATCTTTATTTTAAATTTATATATATAATCAATAATAATATGTAAATTTTTTTTAGGAAACGGATTATCAACCGACATTCCCTGAATTTAGTCAACAAATACAGGAAATATTAGATGAATACGATGCAGTATTTGTCAAAACAAATTGGAGTACACCTGCGGTAAATTATTTTCTACCATTTCTATATTTTTATTTCGCAAACATTTCTTCTAAAATTCCTATTTTTCAGAAAATATAAATAAGCAGTATGTTAACATAAAAAAAGTACCATGTGCAGTAAAAACCAAAAATTCCTTTTCTAAAATAACTTTACATTTGATGAATCAAATAGCTTGTTCATAAATTTTCTGTTATATTAATAAGAATATAACAGTAGTATAATTTTGTAATAATAGCTTTAATGTAATTATAACATGATTTATATTAAGAAAAGAATATTGTAAAAAGAAAATTATAGTATAATTTATAATATGTAATCGTAATTATGTTACAGGATGCTATGTGGGTTGCGCCCACAAAAACTCTCAAATGTAACACGCTAGAAGAGATCTATTTGTTATTGAAAAGCTCTGATAGGATTGCCAAAGATCTGAACATCGTAAAATCTTCAAAGGACTGCGAAAAGCCTTTGCCATTCTGTCTAGTGTTGAAACAATGGCGGGATATTAATCCTTGCACAGAATTTCGCTGCTTTGTTATAGATAACGAACTCATTGGTAACTTATCAACTTAGTTTTCTTTTTCTTAATTGTCAAATTTTATTAAATGTGATTCTTTTTTTGCTTTTACAAAGTTAACTTTTGCGATAACAAATCATATTTTACGCAGCTATAAGTCAGAGAGATATATCGCAGTACCATAGTTCCAACGAGTCACAAAAATATGACATACAGACGGATATCAAGAGCTTGTTTTTAGAGCGCATCAAAGGCAGATTTCCATTGCGTAATTGTAGGTAGAATAGTAAAATTAGTAACGATATTCGAATTTTTATTAACTCATAGAATTAATTTTGACAGATTCCTTCGATGTTATACGATATAAGAAAGATAAAGTAAAAATAATAGATTTTGGTGCAATGGATGTAGCATCTACGAAGGAAACACTTTTCACGTATGACGAATTGCTAAATCATATTGAAAACACGCCAGAATTCCGTTTTATTGGGGAGGAAATAGGTATTCAGCCAAAGCCGCCAATGCAATTTTGTATTCCGCAAGAGATCAGCGAGTTTTTCCAATCAAGAGATAATGTGACGTTGCTGGACCTTATTCAGAGAGTATGTCTTCTGGTTATTGAAGAAATACGCTTGCAAAATTTAGTGATTTATTTTAGTCTTTAGATTTGACACTCGATTACGACAATCGAAACTTTTCTTTGTTGCAGGAAGTGGAAAGTCAACGGAAAGAGCATGAAAAAGAAAATGCTAACGTTTCAGAAAGTACTTGATGTATATATAACGTATAAATAAATATTTTCCTTATATATAAACATCAGCTGTAACTCTTTTACTCACATGTATAAGGGATACAAAACTTAAGAGAGGTATTATAAATTATTGTTACATTTTATCTTTCTCAAAAAAGGTTAATATCTACTAATAAGTACACGCGCTAATAAATATACGCGATTACACAACGAACGGATTCTAATCTTTAAATCTTGTACATTACATTTTAGCCTGTTTAAATCCTACATTTTGAGATCATTCGATTACATCTCAGTGCCAAAAGGAATAATCGAACTTGTTCAATTATTTCGCTCCTTCTAAGTTATCAAATTCTGTTGGTTTCTTCATTCCGGGTTCGATAGACGTTACAAGAAATTCAGAATTACCTGCATGCAATACAGATCATATCATGATCTGTCGATTGAGTTGAAGCCGATAATTTTTGTAGTGTGTCATGATACAATCTGAAGCTTTCGATTTATGTAAATGTATATAAGTAAATGTAATTAAATGCTCTTGATCACCAAATCGCTCCTGTATTTTGGGATGCGACGCATCTGCGTGTCTATGTGTATATGTGAATGAATGTACACCGACAGGATATTTAAATACAGAACTTTCACTTTTATTCTGCCAGACTCTCTTTTTCTATCATTACATTACATAAAACGATTAAAGGCTATCCTACCGCTTGAAAGAATTATCATAATATTGCAGTATTTTTCGAGCCATCGGCCTTTTTACCGAGCGACGTCCCTTATATAGAAAATATGTCTTGTTTATGTACAATATGCAATCCTTAATACTTCAGTTTTGAAAAAGGATCCCCGATATATGTACCTCCGGACAAGTTAATACGCTGTACAGTCATATCCAAGGAGTATTTTCATCTTTCTCTCCCTTTCTATGTTTCTCTCTGTTCCTCCCTCTCGTTCTCTCATTTCATAATCTTCATAAAAACAAAAACCATAGGATGGGGCGACTACTGCTGTGTGCGATTTTATCATTTTTATCAGTGAACCATGGAACGTTTCTGAAACCCGAACTCCTCGCAAAACGACCCAACAGCTTTTCGCATCGGGCCTCGCACTTCATCTGTATAGTTCTGCCGAGTATTAAGGACGAAAAATGCTTAAATTCTAATTTTTCATAACATATCGATTTCATTAATCTTTAGTAATGCAAACACGTTTTTCTTGAAATTATATAACATATACATATATATAGTATTATATATAGTTTACGTTATGTTGAAAACCAATATAAAAGTTATTATCTTTTGCCAATTCTTAGAAAAATACTACAGAAATATTATTCTATATTTTGACGTTACTTAAAAATTGAACATACAAAATGTCCTAAATTTCTGAATAAGTTATTTCAGATTTAAGAGAATAATATAATAAAGTGGCTCTACATTTTCCTTTATCATACTTATCGTATAATTTAGCCTGAGAGATTTAGAGATTCGGTGGGAAGCAAACCATATTTTCATCGCGCATTTATCGAATCTTATTTAAATAACTTCGTAATTCTTTTATCGTACAGCAAACAAAAATAGGTTGTAACGATTGCGCTTGGATTTTAAGCTTTGGATTTTTGAGATACGAGGCAAAAACTCGTCATCTGCAAGTGCAATATGATGAAAAAAGTTGCGAAGTCGCTTCGCAAAACAAAACCTTATTTACAGAGTATCTTCTTTTTCCGCGAGCGAAATACGGCAAATTGTTTCGTCGCTGTTTTATTACACGACAATCTCTCCCATTAGTTGCGATTTTAATTTGTGCATCGATCTCTTGCCCACAATATATACGCGAATACCAGTCGAATGGATTTTATGTAAAAAGTCCCAAAGAGCACCCTTATATGAAAAACTAAGCTTGATTCTTTCTAGAGGGAAGTACGATGCCATTTCGATAAAAATAATTTACAGCATATTGCTGTTCCTATGACTAACAACAAAAACAAGGAGTAAGGATACCATTCAGATACCTCTAATATAAAATAATTAATCTTGTAGATTAATCAGAATGGTGCACGGTTCCTTTTACATAAAAACTCTTCGCAACGATCTCCGAGAAACATTTCTTCTCGAGATCGCGAAAGGCTATGTCCCTTCGCAATGGATTTCGTTTTTGAGGGACATTCGGATTTTCAATGTGTGCATTCAGTACTACGGACTGCTCAGTAAGCAAGAAAGGAATTAATATGTTTATTTGTTATAATATTCGTAATGTAGAATATTTATTAATTATAATAATGATAATTCTTCTTCAATATTATTATTTCTTACTTATTATTGATTATTTCTGTAAAGCCATGAAAGTGCGGTCTAAAAAAAATAATAAACAATATAAAATAAGAAACATAATATTAAAGATTATCTACTCTACTATAATAAATAAGTTATTCTACGAATATTACAACAAATAAACATATTTTCTTTTTTTTCTCACTAAGAGCTCAGTGAAGCGCGCGGTCCCTAATATTGAATGCGCCCAACAACATCCCCTACAGCACAAAGTTGCATAAAAGTTGCAGCAATATTGCAGCGATATTCCTGCAAATTCTGTGCTATATTGGGATTCAACGCGTATGTATAGCGATGTACCGTCTAATGTTCCCCTCGCATCATTTTCCTATCGTTCATTATGTACATACACAGGAGCGCATCTTTTTTTTTTTCGCGTTCGCTACGACGATCGTTCTCCGCGATCAGTTTCGCGTTCTTACATTCACACACTCGCCCTCGGTTCTCCCCTCACAATCTGATCGCTCCAATTATTTCGACTGATTTGTGCTAGACGACATAGCTTAATGAATGTACATTTTGCGGTGTACGGCCGTTTGCTCGTCCTCCGAGTCTCTCTCACTCTTTTTTCTTCCGCCCTTTGCTCGCTCGCAAATTCATCCCCTTTCCTTTCCTTTTACTTTTTACGTCGCTCGTTTTAATGATACTAAAGTGACGTATAACAGCATTCGCACACTCTCTCGATTCTCTTTCTCCCTTTTGCATCTCCTTTCACTCCTTCACTCGCTCTTCCTTCTCTCTCTCTCTCTCTTTCTCTCTCTCTCTCTCTCTCTCTCTCTCTCTCGAATACTGTAGGGTGAGTGACAAAAACAGTAGTCTTAACAAACATACGATACAAAAACTCTTAAGTTATCGCCTGACGGCCAGTGTAAAGCGGGTTGTTTTATTTTATCATTATTTTTTTTCCTTCTTCTCTCTCCCTTTCTTCTTCCCTCCTTTCCTACCTCTTTAAGTACCTGAAGAAGCTAGCTTTGGGAAATCTCGCCTTAATCCGCAAACGCTAAGACCTGAAACCGATGTGGAATCTCGGTGAGATCTAATCTTCGATCTGTCCTTACCGATGACGATCGTGGAAACCTTTCCGGACAATCCGCGTACACCTTTGAACATCGGAAATCAAGCTCGCCGAAATTACACCGACTCCGATCCTCGTCTTCAAACGCACTCCCCTTTTCTCTCTCTCTCTTTCCTGCTCCTTCCCTTAAGTTCGCGCCTCGGATTTGCCTTAACGATGAAGACTACGCACCCCTCTATGATAAATGCGATTGGTACGACTAAATTGGGTGGCGAAAGGCCCGACTATCACCGATGAATCGAGTAGTACACGCGCATCCGAGTAGTACACGTGCATGAGCTAGACGCTATCTCAATGACCCGTCCCCTTTCAAAAAATACGCATCTCTATTTGATGCGAGACACTCGCTCGGAATTTTATACACGCGGAGACATGTCGCTCTGACATCTCTTCGTATTTTTCTCCCTCCACCTGCTTTCTTTTCTTTCTTTCTCTCTAATATACAGGAAGATAGAGCTCGTTTTCTTACTTTTATCGCGGGAATAAATATATTGAACTTGTCCTCGCTTTATACAAATGGCTCGAGTGGAAACGCGATTCTCTCTTTCTTTGGGATACGCTTCTCTCGCGCGGAAATGAAGAAATAGCCGAGAGAGCCGCGAAAAAAATCTTGAAAATCGTCGTGAATGTAAAACGAAAGAAACGATCTTTATCAAAAAAAGACGTTCCTTTTTATAAATCAATTTGATCTATAAATAAAGCTTTTAGATTTACTCTCTTTCAATTAAAAAGTAAATCCTCTCGCATTTCTGTAGATCGCCTCGATTACATAAAATTTGACTTCAATACGAAAATAAATACTTTAATACGGAAAAAAAATAATACGATCGATCTCATAAATAAAAGTGTAATTTTTCTTTGTAATAAAATTAAATCAAAGAAGAAAACTTTTCAGAAGAAAAGTATGTGTGATCTAGGCCACGCTATATATATAATAAAATTACATTAATGTAAATATCGTAATAGATTGCCGCCTTTTAATCATTTCTACAGTCAAAAGAGTGGCGAGTTAACATAAATATTACTTAAAACATAAATTTATTTACATATATATTTCCTCACTGTTACAGAATATTTCTTCCCATAACTAAATCCCAAAATATATTTTTAGCGATCTAAATTGTATTTAAAATAAAATAATTTGAATTGAATGTGACTGCGATTACGAAAAAAAGGAAGAAAAAGAACAAGCGTCGGCGTGCTTCTTCTCGAAAAACGCGATTCACGTTTTTACGCCGCGAGATCATAGAATTTTCTACTGTGTAAGAAATACGAACGTGTACGATATAATTACATACATGGATATTCGAATTTCCACGCTCCAGAGCTATGGTAATCGAGATAAACTAGGAAGAGATGAAGCGCACGAGGTAGGTATCTTGTTCGTCCTTTAATTGAATGAGGAAATCGAAGGAACGTATTTCGCGAATATAGTTATATTTATAACGAGAAACGATTATATTCACACAATTCTCGTAGAGATAAAGATATCAATCATTTCATTTGCTAGCATCTCTATTTACGTGTAGAATATGTAAATCAGAAAGAAACGCAACAGAAAAATTAACTATCCGTCTTATTTAAATTTTTCATATATAACATGATTCACATCAAAATTAACTTAAGAAAGATTGTAGCGCTCTTTTAACAATTGTTTCGGCGCAATTCTGTTAAAAAATATTCTTGTATTTTATATATAAAAATAAAAAAACTTTTTCATAATTTTTTTATATTTGCGAAATTAAAAATTGCACTAAATTTGGAAAGTAGAAAAATTTCATTGATCTCCGTTTAGTTTACCATAATCATAAATAATCTCTGTATTAGAGAAAGAGAGTATAATAATGTGATAATAATAATATATTATTATATCCAACAAATATTACATTCTTAATTCTTTTCTAAACATAATATTAACAATTATTGAAACAAATATATAATTAAATTATCACTCTACGGAAATAAAAAAGAGAAAACAAAAAAGATCTACAGAATGTGTGGTTAGATTAATTTAATTATATACAATTTACATATTCTACACGTGTACTGCTGCTCGCTTTCCACATTGATTCATTACGCGTTTCCCTCAACGCCTTCTCGACAGAGCCTTCACTTTGGTTCATATCACGTAATGAGACACTATTCACAGGAACAGTTACACCTCGATTACTTGAAGCTACGATATTCTTTTTCTTGCAACATCGAAAGAGAACAGAAAAAGAGAGAAAGAACAAACTCGACAAAGTTCTCTACATATTTATACATATATATCGCGCGCCGGGATAAAAATTTTTGGAATGGATATCAGCGCCCGACGTACGTTTTCATTAATTATAATTATCAATAACGAAATGTTAGATAAACTTATACTCCCATGCAGCCTATTCCGTTCTCACGAGCTTTTACAAGTTACAAGTTTTTAGAGTAAGTCCATAGTAAAATTTGCAGGCATTCACACGTTTCACGGTAGCACACGGAGATACAATATAAATAAATCTATCATTCTCATCTGAAACAAAGTGAAGCGTTTTTGTACTAAAGTGCAGCGATATATATATAATATTATACCTTTTTAATGAATTATCTACGCAATGTACAATCGTGGATTTTTACATGCACCATGACAAGGTATGGTCGGGCCGTACAACAGACAGCTGTTAGAATGATCCGTAGAATATGTTATTGCCACTCTACATCTTTTTTCTTTCTTTTTTCTAACCCCCACTTCATATACCTCGCGCGCTTGAATCGGGCGTTATCGTCTTTATCCAAATAACTTCGCGTTTTTCGTGGGTCGTCTAAGAGCAGAGTGCCGAGAATTTACAGCGGCAATTTTTTTCTCTATATAAAGTTAGAATTATACAGATATAGGTAAAAGCATTACACGAAAGGCAAAGACGGATGCGACTCCCAAGGAGAGCATGTCCTTGTTACTATATTCTAATATTTTTGTCGGAAAGAGAACTCTATTATTTGTCTATTCAGTCTGACCACACCATGTTACAACGTGGAATAGCTTTGCCATGATAGACATACTGTAAATTGAATTATATAAATTCAGGCTCTCTCTCTTTATTCTGCGAGGGATCTATTAACGATCGTTATGGTTTTGCTTGCTCTTTTTACCTTAACGCTTTATTCACTCTTCGCTTATTCCTTGCCACAAAAACGACTTGACTAGATTGCATCGCTAAAACGGTCCTTAACGATTTAAAATCTAAGTCTGTCATACATAAATGATCTGTACCTTACAATCTAATATCGTAATTAACATCTAATGGTAGAGGGATCTACTGTTATCGACGAGAACTATTTAGTAATAAATCGTATGTCTATTATACTTCCGTCCTTTCTCTCCCTCTCTTTCTCTCTTCTTTCACACATTCATTCATACATACATTAATATGCATGCATACAGCACGCATATCGACGTGAAGTAGATCCACTGTTAATTTAAACTCATGGAGAATATTTCTTTTGCTCGCACTTAAGCCCACCTGCTTGCCTTCTGCAGGTATTAGTGCAGCCGCCGAATGTTCCAAATATTATAAGTGTGATAGATTCACGGAACTTGCGTCTAAGCGCGTTTTTGATAATATTTACAATGCCATCGCTATAGATCTTTCGATTCGCGAATAAAATTGTTCGCTGTTCGAATCATGTTTTTTTTTTTTTAGCGAAAAGTGTCAAATTCCCGGCCCGGTTTTGATCGCGCTAAAACGCCCGCATCGTCGTCGCATCGTAAACCACCGACGACGACGACGACGACGACATGCTAATGATATAACAACACGTTGCGATGCTCGCGCGAGCGTTCGATCGCTAGGACTACCTCTTCTTGCCGGGCTGCTTCGATGGCAACCGCTTCTTCAGTTTGTAATCCGTCGATTTAATCGTTGTTGCCGTCGTCTTCTTTTTCGGTCGTTCCGGCGAACCGTTGCAGCACGCGCAATTCTTTTTTACGTGACAACGCAAGCTGGACCTTCTGGCGCGGCAATCTGTCGGCTCCATCATCACAATATTATTCGCTTCGTCCTCCGATGCCTCCGATGCCTTGTCACTTGATATTACCATTGACTCTGTCATCGCTATCGATTCAACCTTGGGAATTCGTTTGGGAAGCGCCGTCGCTGCTGTCGTCGATTTATGATCGGCGCGATTCAAGATCACTCTTGCAGTATTCACCTGCAATTTGTCTTTTTTCTTTATGTAGGTGCAATGCCGATCAGATGACAAGGGTTTTAACGTTTGTACACTATCCTCCAGACCATTGCTCAACGTGATGTTGTCTTCCAATTGGCTACTGATAGACTCGCTGATGCTGGAGTCCTCATCGTCGCTGCTGGATCTTGTGCGCTCGGACATTGGGCTCTCCCATGCCATGTAGTCCATACGCATTTTAGACGATGATACGCGCTTTTTGTTGGCATATGTGTACTTATTGTGCGTGGACAGCAATGGCCCGGCCGCAACCAACGGTGACAATGGCGACGGTATGGTATGATGGTCCGCAGTATTACTGCTCAAAAGAGTCAAACTTTCGTCGCCTGAACTTACTACCGAAGTGTTGTTAACGTTAACGGGCGGCAACGATTCTGAATCCAAGTCGATGTCCAGTTTCATGTTAGATGGTATGCTAGACACACTGCTGGGTGTTCCTTCTTTCGAGCCGATCCTCGAGGTCAATTTCACGCGATGACTCATATCTTTTGACGAATCATTTTCCAAAGAGCCAAGGTTCGCGGGTGATAGCCTGGAAATATCTGAGTTACTGTTTGATGCTTCATCCTGACTTAGGTTGTCTAAGGTCAATCGCATATGTTTCGCCGAAATGTCCAAGTGCAGATCCTCTTTCTCTCGCTTTCCTCTCTTTGATGAATTTAAGGCTCTCGCGCGTTGACTCATGTTTCTTTTGCGTTCATTCATCTTGAAATCGTTTGTTGGACTGGCGTCCCTGCTGCCGCTAGATGAGTCCAGAGACCGAAAATATGAGCTGTTGTACGGTTTCATGCCCAGAGGCTGACTGCAGGACGCATCCTGTGAAGAATGATCGAACGACGGAGAATGATTCGTGTCGAATAACAGATCTGCTTCGGGAAATAGCTCACTAGTGCTAGGTTCATCAACTCCCAAATCTTCGCACTCCTCCGATAAGCTCTTTTGTACCTTGAGTTCGTATGGAGTCTTTCTCTCTATCCTCTGCTGCATTAGTTCGCGATCCAATCTAGGATTCAGCTGCGATTTTAAATTCTTACTAGAATATGAAGTATCTAAAGTGTGATTCATGAAATACTTTTTCACGCTTGATGGATAGATCTGTCCGGCTGCCATTTCGATGCCCTGACCCTTGTTGATAATCTGCAGTACGCTCTCGGAATTATCGTCCCTGAAATTGACCAGTCAAATTCTCTTTCTTAAAAATTTTAAAATTTCAAAAGGGGTTTAGATAATATTTCAATAGATGGAGATAAATTTTTACAATATACTCGATATAATTCAAATTATTACCTAGAATATGTTTTCAATGGCTCATTGTTTAATACACTCATCGGTGTAGGAACATATCTCCATGGTGTATCCGGTGATATCTTTCCTTCCGATTCCCATGCTTCTTGTAAACGTGCGTTTTCATACAGCAGCCCATTCCCAACTTTACAGGATCCATCAATTGTCTCCGTAGATTGCTGTACAGATGACTCTTGGCTGTCTGAACTGCTAGGTCCACCGGTTACCAGAAACTGCGTTGTGCTATCGATAACGCTCGATTGCTTGTTTAAGGAAGTAATACAAGACATAGAATCTATAAAAACAATATACGAGAATTAATTGTACATATATAATGTCTGATGGCGAGAATCTATTATATTACATGCTATATAAGCTGTTGTAATACAAAATGTATTGCTCACACAATATTGTTTGTCAAAGATTTATTTTTCTATAAATTATAATATAGTTACGCAATCTATAATTAATTTGAAAAAGAAATATCTCTCTATAGTTATCTTAAAAAATTAAATAAAAATTTAAATTAAATAAAAATTTGTTCATTTGTAAATATTTTTTTGATTTGAGCAAAAAGGTAATAAAATGAATTATTATATAGTACAATTTTATATATCATGTTATGAAAAAAATACAAAAATAAAGATTTAAAAATAAAAATTACTTAACTTTTTTAATGACTAGAGAAACATATGTGCAGAAAATATATCTTAAACTCATGATAGTTAACTCTGTTTTTACTCCAATTATTTAATCAATCATAATAAATAATCAAAATAATTTTGAACATTAAAAACAATAATTGGAAATTATTCCAATGCATCAAACAGCAATTAACGTATCATATAAAAATGCTAATGTGGCAATTCATACAAAAAATAAAATAATATTTCCACTATATATTGGACAAGTCCTTACCAATTTTTGTATTATTCTGTAACGATGTGGCAATGCTCGTAGAGATCAAAGTTCTCGACGATATATTTTCATGTATACCGATAGTGTTGTCGAATTTTCTCTTTAACATTTTTGGTGAAATAATTTTGGTAGCAGATGTTATCTCAGTAGACGCTTCCTTCCTGTCCTTTTGCTGTTGCTGATTTGCATTGTTTAGCATGGCGTTCATATCAGTCTGCTGAAAGGCAAGCGAAATGGCATCCGTCTGTAGGGATACCGGCTTCTCCGTGTGTATCCTACCCTGAGATTTCTTTTCCGGCGAATGAGAAACCGTAGCAGCCGGCGCAATGCAGACCACATTTTCCGCTTTCAAGTTAGATGATAATTTATGTATGTTCGAGTTGAAGAATCTCGTACTCTGCAGCGTTGGATTGCTGGTGATGACGCCGCATATTTGTTGATTGTCTGATATTTCGTTGATATTCCGGTTTCCGATCAGACTAAGGGTGGGATTGTTTTTATTCACCACAATGGCGTTTGTCGGTGCTGATTCGACCGTCATCGCGTTAGCAGCGACATCATTCTTCAATGTCAGATCGTTGATCACGCTCGGCTTATCCGACGTAGACACAGTCACAGTACCTACCTCTCCAGTAAACTGTGTGCTTCCGGTCTGCGATATTACCACGGGTGTACTCTGAACATTCTGCGCGCCAGTTAGTGTCTGATTGTTGTTTGATAACGTCTGCAGGGTAGGTTGCATCTTCATCTGTTTGACAGTTTGCGGTTGTTGAACATGAAGTTTGTTCTGATTGAGGATGGACTGTAACAGTAGAGTGTTGGGAACTGTAGTACCACTGGCTGTGCGTACAGTCGGCATAGTCAACAATTTAGAACCGGATACTATAGTAAGTTGATGCTGGGTGCCCTTCATTAACGGTAACACGAAACTGGTAGGCATCAATAACTGCTTGCCTGTAACTGAGGCGAGCGCCTCGCTAACACTCACCGAACCGGACTGCAGCGTTTCTTGAACAATTAATGCACGCGGGCCCGAGCCTGGCTCCGTAAAGATGAGATTACGCCGCTTCACGTTTAATTCGATGTCGTCATTCGTCAAATTGCGCACTTCTACGTTCGTTTCCGCGCTCGATGGCTCCTCTGGTGCAGAGAAACCAGCTGGACTCTGTACATGTACAATACCACTAGACGAATCTTCGCTACCCATAGTTCTACCAAGATCGTCTGTAGTTGGGCTCAGTTCAGAAGTCTGCTGTCCTACTGGCTTAGCTTTGCTGGAACTTGATTTCTTTCTCTTTGACGATTGATTCGGATTAGTCGGCGGATTGGACCTTCTACGAGGCGCCGGTTTGTTGTTAAGATCCGGCGAGTTTCTCAGTTGTTCAGCGTACTCATCGAGAATCGCATAAATCCTTTGCGCAGTCTGCTCGTCTTCCTGCGGTTTCTGTTGTGGTTTCGGTATAGGTGATGCCTTAGACGTATTGGTGGCGCTACTCTTGACTACCTTGGGTGTCGATTTTTTCACATTAGTTTTGGCGCCGGTGGTCCCAGCTGCGGTGGACGGCGACGTCGATGGTGTTTTTCCGGCCGACGATATCGGCGCTGGCGCCGGTGTCACACATGGACTCGAGGAACTCTGAGATGTGACGCTCAATGCCGGCGACGCCGCTGGACAATAGCTGGTGACCACGACAACCGGTGTTGTGGAATTGGTCGCTACTTTGGCGCTGTTCGGATTCACATAAGTCAAAGAGATCGCCTTCTGCGAATATACAGATTCCTGTTGAAATGCCACATTATTGCCGTTGCTGGCAAATGGCTCGCTATTCGCACGGGATTGCGTCGGCATCATCAGTTGTTGCGCCAAAGTACTAACGGATATCTGTTGCCGTTTGCTTGCCTGAGTCTGTTGCGTAGTGGTCTGCGTCTGTACAGCTATTGTAGTCGCGCTATTAGAGATCGACTGATGAGATTGCTGTGGTTGGATACTTCTCTCCTTTACTTGCTCCAGCACACTCTCGAACTCCCGTAACTGTTCCAGAGTTGTCGAACTCACTTGATTTACCTCAATCGGAGAACCGATTAGACTGTCTGTTCTCACAGCTTGTGGTTGCTGTTGTTGCAATCTCGGTGTCAAGACAGCCTGTATAGTTCCCGTGAGATTTGGTTGTCTAACTGGAGCACCACGGTGGATGATGTTAACCTTTACTACGGGAGGTCTGCCACTCGGTACCGAATTGGCGTGCGATATGATCGCTGGTGGGAGGATGTTGAGTTGATTCGGATTATTGCTGGTTATCACTTTGTGTGCGTATATAACACCGGTATTCGACGAGGTGGCATTCTGTACAAGTTGCGTGAGCGTTTGATTTGTAGTCTGATTCGAACCGATGGAGGCGTTCGCTGGACCATTATTACCAGAATTCGGTACAATATTAACTATCGATCTACCGGATGGCAGTTGCAGATTCGGAATGATCGATTGTACGTTGACATTTCCAGCGTTTGCTTGCTGTTGTTGTTGTTGTTGTTGAGGTTGATTATTTGGCACAGATGTTTGTACCGCTTTCGACAGATTCGTCGTTGTCTTCTGCGGAGATGTCGTCGTCGTTTGCTGAACGCTGCTAAGCGATGTATCTGTTGCAGCATTGGCAACTCCACTTGCAGTCGCATCAGCTGACAGACTGTACATAGGAGTTTTACGGAAGGCCTGTTGGAACTTGGGCAGACCGGTATTTTGGCCTGTTTGTGACGTATTCTTCACGGAACTAGTGCCGGTCAGTCGATCATAAGTATTTCTGTTGGACGATGCACCACCTGTCACATCTGCACCGCGTTGCGTTGTCTGTCGCGTAAAGTTTGTGCCACTACCGTCCTCCAAATTTTGCAGGCCTAAAAGGTTTCTCTGATTGGAGACAATTTGATTGGGATTACGAGATGAGAGATGATAACTGCCATCTTTGCAGATAACCTTTAATGACTCGGACGTAATTAGTCCACCCGAAGACATCGTGGTCGTCGCCGTAGTCATTGTTGTGGCTGTAATCACACCCGCGCTTGCGGGCGAGGAGGGTGACTTTTTTGGTGATTGGTTGTTCTGTTGATTACTTGCGCGACGTATGTGCGTTATCGTTCTCACCGGACTTGACGATTCGGTAGCAGCAATGTCGAGTTGGACTACTGAGATGTTATTGGCAGCCATCGTCGTCGGAATCGTCGAACCCATAGTCGTCGGTGATGCGGCATCCAATGGCTGATTGCCTTCCTCGCCGATGGTATCGGGTGTCCCAAGGTTTGATGATGATCTCAGTGGTGGTGTCTGGCCCGCTGGACTCATGCCGACACCACTGTCATGACCGCCTGTTGAAGACGGGGTACCCGGCAGCTGTATACTGCTATTACCACCGCCACTACTACTTTGGTTGCTTGCCACGCTTGGAGTGCGCGTCGGCCGCGGAGGCGTGCTACCACTGACGCTAATGACAGTCGATGTGCTCGTGGCGGAACTCGGGCTCTGCGGCACGCTATTTCTGGAGAATTGGACAACATTCACTGTGGAACGCTGCCGCGGCGGTACCATCATATCCAATGAGTTCAGACCAGGCACATTTTTGGCCAATATGTCGGAATCCCTAACGGTCTTATCGAGAATATCATATTTGTTCTTACTAAAATTGGATTTAACGAAATGACGACGATTGTCGCGATGTCCGTCGACTATTACGGGGCAGCTCTTTTCACTGGCGTTATTCTTGCCATTCGCGGCACGCTGGTTTTTTTTCTTCTGATACGTTATTACACCCTTGTTATTTGAGGGGAACGGCATTGTCTTCTGTATGTTGATCAACTCGCTGGTAATGTCACCACTACTCAACCGCTGCTGAGGTTTTTTGCCACGGCTCGCCAATTTAAGATCTGCCTCGTCCGCGCGTGTCAGCACAATCTTTGGATTTAGATTTAGCGTACTCAACAAGGGCGCAAATTTTGTAATATTGTTAGTTGCTTGTTGCTCGGCATCCGTCCGGTTGCCGCTGTTAGTATCTTTATTCTTATTTAACAGATTCTTCTGCAGAATCTGCGAGATCCTCGTTGGTTTTTTCGAGCTTTGCGGCCTGAACATCCTAAGAGTTTTGAGCACTGCTGGGTCGCTTCGCCTTTCAGTAATAATGAATGGTGCCGCGGCAGTATACGCTGATCCTTTGATCGTCTCACGTTTGTTTTCGTCCATGTCGGCTGAAAAAAGAGTGATGATGTCATTACTGCTAACGTCAGAGCCACTGGCATCCTCATGCGTATTCGAATGTCGCACTTCATCATTTACTAACATATGAAAATGTGAGACGGAGTCGACGCTGAGCTTCGATGGCTTGGAGCGTTTCTTACTGGGCTCCTTACTGCTAGATTTGTTGGATTTCTTTTTGTTTTCTAACCGACAACCATCGCTACCTAAGCTGTCAGTCTGACTGTCCTGCGTATTACTGTCGCTATCCGATACCGAGCTGATTCTATTCCTAAAATGCTTTGGTTTACGTTCAACACTGTCATATTCACTTTCGGATGATTCCAATCGGATCTTCCGCGCTCGTGCGGTACGTCGCGGTACTCGTAACACACTACCACTATCAGAGTCCGTGGTAGTATCATCTAAACTACGACGCACCGACGAACGTTTATAGCCTGCCGCCGGCTGAAAGCTACCGAATTGCTCGGAACTATCGGATGGTAGATCAACCCACTGCTCATAACCTTTCTCAATGCCGAAAAAGACATCCTTAGTATCGTCTTCCGATGGCCAATCCTTGAACTGTGAGTAATCAATGTTCAGATATTTAAGCTCCTTGTTCGTATTACGCATTTCTTCAGCGTTCTCCAGATATCGCTCGCATAAATTCTTCAATTCCTTCCAGTCGAGCACCCAGCTGAGCATATGGTAACGCGGACTACTCAGTACTACGGCTAGATCGTCGCATAATTGCGGTGACAAACCCAATTTTTTTCCATCCAGAATTTGGCAGGGCACAGACTTTTCATCGTAATTTGCTGAGCCTGTCACTGCGTCGCCCTTGATCAGGATCAACGCGTCTAACGTTCTCTCTACGTTCTTGTTTGGTATCGTACTCGTTTCGCCCAATTGTGATTTATCGTCGTTCAGTTGGTTACTGCCGGAAAATTCGTCACAATTGAAACAGAGCTCGCCGAGCATCTCGGATGAAGATTCACGCTTCAAATGTAACGGACACTTGCTGGTGGTTGACGTTGTTGGTATTGTCATGTCAGGCGATCTCAAGTCGGGAGTCTTTGTCGTCAACAGACTCTTTAACAACTGATCAGTCCGTTCGAATGTTTTCGTTATGTGATCATTTTGAAAATCTACGCCTTTTGCGATGGTCAAATTTTGATGCAATGGCTGCGCTGCCGAACTTAGCGAAGGTATCAAGGATGTTTCCGTGACATTTTCTATTAACTCAGATTTTATTTCGACTTCAATGGCTGATATAGGAAGATGATCGTCTTCTATAATTTCCTTGGGTTCCTTCTTGATTTTAATCTCCTCTTGCAAACCGCCATCTTCCTTCGCCTTTCCACACGCCACTGCCAATTCCTTTATTCTGTCGTAACAGGTTCTAGTAGGATGTAAGGAGAATGCCGTCAAAACGCATTCTCTTGCGATGCCAATACTGCTGTCTACTACGTCCGCCAATTTAAGGAATTGCGTACTCAGACGCTTAGCGGTCTCGCGCACCTTGTCCTTGTCCGACTTCGCCTTCTGACTCTCCAGCTCGTTCATATCTGTTGTTAACGCTCTGATATATAGTTCGATCACCAATGGTTTTATACTCTCGCCAAACTGCAATTAAAAAGAAATCCAAGAAAAATAATAAATCGTTTAATTGAAAAAGAATTATTTAATTTTTCCTCTGAACATACAATAAAATAAAATCTGATTTTTCTGGCATTTTATTAACTTTTAATATATTTAACTTTTATTGGTAATTCTATTCGCACACAATACAATTTTTTATTAATATCTCTAGTAAAATATATCTAGCAAAATGAAAAAATCATATATATAAATATTTTTTAATATTTTTCAAATATTAAATTTTTTAAATTAAATCTTTACTTACATGTTTTGCAAGTACTGCACAGAAGATATAAATATGTTGAGCACTTTCCGCGGGTTCAATTAATTTTCTAATCATGCCAGGCAAAGTTAGTGCAACGTCCTTCAATTTTGCGTGCAATAGCGCCCAAGAGTTCAAAATCTGCTCCAAAATATTTGCACCGGTTTCCGATACCGGTCGAACCATCCCGGCAGTAACGAGATACTGCGCGACCAATTCCGCGGCCTTTATCGAATTTCTCCAAACACGCGCCGTTCCATACTTCGTTGGCTTCTCACCGCTAAGCCTTTGGACCAATTCAAGCCCGTCGTTGAGGTCCATTAATTTTAACTGTAACAAAGCGCAGTTATGAATTCCAGCACGGCAATATTCGCACAGAACGCAAAACACGCCTTTCTTCAAAGTAACGAATCGACCTTCTAAACTCATTTACCATAATTCTACTTTTCCACGATTCCAATTGTTTGAAAGACATATTTTTAAATTTTCTGACTACATCCTTATATTTTTGCAGATCTTGGAAAATTAAGCAAGTAGGTCAATGTGATTCATGGCATAGCAATCTGGCATTTTCGATGATGCTTTCTTGAAGCATTAGATGTATCATAATTTTACTTCTTCGAACTAGATAAATTGGTTTAAAATCCGGGAATAGTTCTTTTTTGTGTAAACAATTACCTGATTGTACATTGAACTGTACTGAATTAAATATTGTATATCTATTGATTGTTGTTGGTATAATATATTACTATTTAAATGATTATATAGATATATTATGAATTTACTCTAATATTTAACAGTAGAGAAAATAAAAAAAAAATGATATTCTCGATTAATAAAAAAAACCTATTATGATTGAGCTTCATTTTCTCGTCAAAAAATCGCCTTCTCGGATTAAGGATATCACTTGAAATTTGGAGATCTGTATATTTTTGTATTTTAGCAACTTCAATTGAAATCAAATAAACATCCCTTGCAATAATTTGACATTTTTGATCGACACTTACTTGAGCGAAAATATCTTGCGTGCGTTTCAATTTGTACAAGAGGACGATGTACACGTCGATCATGTAGTGGACGTGATGAGACTCCGAGAGTGACCGCAGCTGATCGCTTCGTCTGAGGGAGCGCACGCACGCGGCAGCGAGGTTCACCGCTATGTCCTCGCAGCGGTCCTCGCAGAGTATCTTCAGTCTCATCGTCAGCAGCTCGCCATCCTCCGAACAGCAGAATTCTGAAAGTACGTTTTCTTGTGGTTGCCATTCAACAACGCCGCAACTATTTACAGGATGCGAGAAAATTATATATCGTTGATGATATCATTTGCTAATTAAATTTAATTATTAAAGAACTTATTCAGGCATCACCGACTACTCTCGGTCAGAATTAAAATAAAATCAAAGGCCAATTCGGTCACAATTAAAATAAAATAAAATAAACATCATAAATGTATGCAGAAAATAAAAATTTCTCGAATAATATTGGTATAAATGATAATGATATAAATGGTACTTCTAGTTTTTTCTCTATGAATTCGCGATATACAGCGATTTAAAGATAGCTGAACAAAGTTAAGAAATTGAAGAGACACAATTGGACAAGTAAAATAATCTTGTCAGTGATTGCAAGAATAATTAAGAAAGATAGATTATTATCGTATATTTGTATATATATATCTATCAATGTGTGAGTAAATTTGTCTTTAAAATAAATATAGAATCTCCGGAAGATTGCTTCATTTTGTGTGTAATTTTGATCAGTTATATATTTTTAGAAAAACAAATAAAACTTTATTCCATCTACAATTAATGCTAAAAAAAATATGCATACAAAATAGAGAACAATTATCATTCCCAATTTTTATATTTAATTTTTATATTAAATTAAAATTAAGATTCCATGAACCTCTACATCAACCAGTAGATAACGTAATTAATCTGGCATTACTAAAGCACAATATAATAAGTTCCAGGTACTATAAACATAATAATATTTTCCAACTGTTAATAAAAAAACTTTTAAAATGATTTAAAATAGATTCTATCAATTTTATTGATATAATTTGAATATAATTTAAAGATCGAAAATTTAAAATATTCTAAAAAGTTCATGCTACCACACAACTTAAGATTAATTCTTAGATTAACTGTAGTTTTTAATAAATTCCACTTTAATAATCGTGCTACATTTCATTTTTATTTTAGTAACGCCGGGTTAAGTTAAGGGTTGGACAAGTGCGCGCAAATATATTTGTTCAAACAACCTACTTTTCCAAGATTGGGCGCAAAATGTATTATAAGATGATACGTGATCTTTTTATTCATATTTAAAATGGGATTAAAACCATTATATATCGAAATGACGATAATTCGTCTTTTCTTACCCTCCTCATGTTCGGAATCCGGTTGGCCGTTAAATATGCTGTCGAGGCCGGGATGCGTCCATGGATTGTTCGCCAAAGCCCGCAAAGTGGTACACCTGGATGCAGCGGGATGTTGCACCAGCTGAGTTATACACCTCGCAAGCAGTACGTCGAGGTGTGTTTTGGAGGCTGGTGACAATTTCGGCCACTCCCCGCGCAATACAATTGTCAATGTATGTCTGCACAAAGAAGGACAATAGCATGAGTCGTAATATGAAAAAACGGGCAGCAGGACATGTTTGCGCGGACTTGTTTTCGTATTTGTTTTCCAACATTTTGCGCCCTACATCAACGGTGCCTATCACGAAGCTGAATGTTAAAATAAGAAGAGAGAAAGAGGTATCATTTTGAAAAATCAGAATTTCTGCATAGAGTTTAAGGGGATTGTAAGGCAAATGCAATATGTTAAGAATTACTTGAAAAAATAAGATTATTCTAAATTGCATTTTAAAAGTAATACAAAAAAATTAGAGTTGACCAAATCTGAATCAAAAGTTATTTCAATAAAAAGTAATATTTTTTAAATTTGTACTCTAATAGAAATATATGAAAATGTATTATAAAATAATGATGAAAATTTCAATTTTTTTATATAAGTATTTTATAAATTCAAAAATATTTATGTAAAGTTACATTGAGATGCAGACATTAATTGTTCAGTAAATAAATAAAATATTTATTTGTTATAAAAACTAATTGACGAATCTCAATGAAACTTTGCATAAGTCATTTTTAGTATTGAAAATATTTATATAAAAAAATTAGATTTTTATTATTTTTAAAATTTTTGTTTATAATAATAAAATTAATATCAAATAAAATAAATAATCTGTAAAAATGTGCTCAATAAAAATGTTATGAACACAACTTTCACATGTATGTAGTTTGTTTAAAGCATAAATATTATATACATTTGTTTTATGCCCTTACAATCCTCTAAACAAATTGATTAACTTTTCTTTTTCTCTTTCAACTCATTTTTAAACCAATAATATTTAATATTATATATGTTATATAATTATTAGGTGTTGGAATTAATTCGTAGCGTTTTTAATGAAAGAATGTTATTTATTTCACATGAGCATTAAAAAATACATTAATGAAAGTACTTCCCATCACTTGTAAAACGCTACGAATTAATTCCAACATCTAATAGATTTATATTTTAAGAAGAGAGTGTGTTGGATGAAAAGGAGAGATTAATTTAGATCCTGTTAATTCGCGATAATTTGTTGCTCCATCTTAGTATTAGCGATCATAAAATCATGAAAAACTCATTGGAAATAAAATTAGATTAAAAGTCCGGCTTCTTGATTACTTATTCACGTCTAATTCACTCTCAAGATTTAATTCATCCACCAACAACAATGCCGAACGGCTCGCTAATCAGACCTCCATTACGGAAAACTGGAAACTTCGCGAAGAATAATGTTTCTCGCGCATCCCTTTTTGGACCATCCTGTACCCGTAGGGTGCCTCGGTTGTATACCCGTCACGTTAACGTGAATTTGCGTCGCATTGCTATTCAAAATTCCGGGATCGTTTGTATGACGGTGCTACATACGTGCAGATTCATTACTCAGTGCAGTCTGTTTCTCTCTCCACTTCTCTATCTCTCTCATGCTTTTTCTCTCTCTCATCACGTTCATATGCCGTAGAACGACACTGTTACATCGAAACTCGTTTCACGCTACCTTTGTGTCGAAAAAGCTCCGGCCGGTAATATAAAAAAAGTCGACTGTGTACATGCTGTGCGTTAAATGGGTCAAATACGGATGGAGAGATCTCATAATGCAATAATAATGAACATAATTAAGTGGTATAAATATACTTGGTCCCGACATTATACATTCAATTATTTAAATACTTAAATAAGGTAATGATATAGTAATGTAAACTAAAAGAATATTTAAAAAATTCTCACTCACTCTGAACTCATTATTTCTAAAAGAAGCGTTTAAAAAATTACACGCGATAAAAATGTCGTGTATTTCCAGCTTACAAAAATACAAAAATAGACTATTGGTTTGTTGAGTGAGTTTAACTCTTATCATCTATTTTTCTAATTAAAATACAAACTTTTGTACAACTATTACGTTATTGAAAATTAAAAATCAAAGTAGAAATCACGTGACATTTTTTTAATGATTTAATTTGATTATAATTACAATACATTCATAATATCGATAATTTGACGTACAAAAATAGACTATTAATGCTTTAGACTTTAGACTATTGAAATGAATTCGGTTTATCAAGAAATGTAGATCATTATTACGATACATCTTTAATATCGGTATCTTTACAAAAATAGACTACTGATATTGTTGAATGAGTTCGACTTATCATCCTTTTTTCAATTAAAATATAAACATTTGCATAATTATTTCACATAAAAAATTTCATATTGAAAAAAGTCACAATATAGAGATCACACGGTATCTACCTTTTTCCAACAATGTTGCGACAATGAATAATCACAGTTATGCAACGGTGTATTCTCTCGCCCGTAGGTACGTGTCTTTGCGAAACAAGTTCCCCGTTAATCGAGGGTCGCATAATCGCGGATGCAACAACAACGATCGACGGACGACGTGTACCCACCTGTGAGCCCATTCTATGAGAGACTGGATGGCCTCAGGCGGTGCCACAGAAATATAATTGCCGACATGCTCCCAGGCTGCCAGAAGCGCATTCGCCTTGTCGACGTACTTCTTTTTGTTGTCACTCAGCGTCGCCTCGAACCCCTGCGAAGCGAAGAAGTCGTTGGCTCGATTAAGAGGAACAGGAAAATCGAAGAACGAAGGGTTGCTACAATAGGGAGGAACAGTAAACGTCAGTATCAATGCGAGATACGACGATTCATCCTGATGAATAGCATCGCGTTTTTCGTATTTGTACTGAACCCTTCGATATTCTCTAATTGTTGATTGTCTTGTTCAGTTAAAAGTATATTCCCTACCTCGTCTAATTACAAATCGTATTAATTTATCTGCAGATATTTGCTATTTGCGTTGGCGGTAAACAACTAATATTACCTTACCTTAAGTAACTCTAATTAATTAACTCAATGTGTTTGTCTGTTTCTATATCTTATGTATCTTTCAGCTTCCTATACCCATCTTCGCTTTCAGTCCGTCTATCTATCTTTCATTTCTACCCACACACATTTCCGCACATTTAATAAATTAGATTTGTAGAACTAAAATGTAAAATATATACACTCTTGCCCCTTTAAAGATTTATATTTGTTTTCACTGAAGGTATCGAAATACATTAAATACATTAATATTACATATTGCAGTACTAATGTTATTAATTTGACATTGAAGACAATATTTAACGTTGAGTTCTGAAATAAAATTAAAAAGCAGAGTATGTCCATAATTAATTGACATTGATAAATTGATTCATCGATCACATTGAGAGATCAAGAAGTGCAAGAGAAAATAAAGAAATATAAATCCAGAAAAGATAGACATGTGGAAAAGATCATCGACAGAGAAAGAAACTCAAAGTTTTTACTCGCAAAGAAAGAACGAAATACTGAAAGCCATGACCTGGTAAAACGTTCCTTGAAGAACAATATTTTTTAACGCTCGATACATCAGCATACTCGACAATTTTACATCGGCGATATGACATGTATTGCGTAAAAAAATACGTTATTGTCGCGTGTGGAAATAGCTTTTCGATTATGCAATTTCTTGGAACACGCTGCTTTCGTGAGAAGAAGATTATCTTTATTGCAAAGTAATATAAGTTTGAAATTAAAATGCATAGCTACATAATAAAAATTTATAGATATTAAAGCGACACAAAAAAAAGAAAAAAGAGAGAAGAAAGAAGAATTTTAATAAATCTGAATGCTGCAAAAGGACAATTATTATAAAAATTATCTAAAAGAAGAATACGATTCTCAGATATACAGAATTAAGCTTCTTCAATACTTGAATAGCGGAAGGGTTGTAAAGGAGCTTAACTATGCCATACGTTCCCAAGAACGTTCTGTAAGAACCGACAACGTCGGTTTCGAGAATCGAAGGAGTTTCCATTTTGAATGGGTTAAAAGCGACCCTACTGCATCTGTGCGCTTGTTTCTTTCAGTAGAAAGCGCGGCCGCACATAACAAGCGTAATGACATTTATCCAGGGGACTTTGAAGCGACATTCCCTTGGCAAACAATGTTTACCAAGGACCACGTAGTTCCGCGGAGGATTGATAACGCGGTTAAAGCTGTGGGGTTATTCGGGAATCGTATTATTCAAAGCAATTACCTGCGCGCGCTAAGGTTCGTGCAAGATGAAAAAAGGTGAACCGAGTCACAAAATAAAACTCATTTCCCTCATCGAGGACATGGTGGAAGTACTTCCACCATGCATCGAGGATTTTACATGAGAATCGATTCGTATATTCACATATTTCCCTTCAGGATTTTCCGCTGATCACAGTTTTCGAAAGAAAAAGCCACTTCCTTCATTACAAACATTTATCACAACAAATAATTATATATAATAATAAAAATAGTGTAATAAAATATAATAAGAAATTCTTTCATTATTATTTGTTCGATAAATATATTATATAAAATTTGATATTTAATATTTTACTTTTATACGAAAATTAAAATATTCGTAAAAGCTTCGTTAATTTCAATTATAATTTTATTATTATAATTAATAAGTAATGCTACAGAAGACTTCAAGCATCGTTATCGAGACGATTATTTTATCGATAAGATATTTTGGGACCGCAATATTTTATGCAGGATAAAAACTTCGATATACCTACACTCAAAAAAGTGATCTTGCAAACGAAAATTATCTAAGTACGAAAAATAGATAAATTTTTAACAAGTACTGCGATATTGGATATGTATTGTATCTAATCACATAGATGACAGAGGTAGAATTTAGTTTTTTGTTATAAATTCTATGCGTAAGAAAAGATTAGCTGCAACAAATTAAAGTAATAGTAAAATATGGCATAGTATTTTTAATTGGCTGCAACAGCCAATTTTTGATTGCAGCAAATTTTTGTTTGCGTTATCCTATCCGCAATATCAGTATAAGATTTCAATAGGCTAACGTAACTAAAAATTGGCTGCTGCAATCAATTAAAACTGCTGTGCCATATTCAGCTAATCTTTTCTTTCAGTGTATAATACATAATTTTCTATCTGATACAAAAAACAGCTATAATTCTAGCTGGAGCAGCAAAATATTGTTTGTGAAATATATAGCGTGAAACGCATCAAAAAGACGATTTGTGTCAATTCGGTGCACTACCGTAAACATGTTAGATCGGATGGGATTCAGCATAAAACCTCAAATATACCTGGAGATTGGAACGAATTTGACATGGCAAATTCGTCGAGTAAATGTCACCTCTTGATTTCCATTGGTTCTTTTTGTTAATCGCAGTTCGATGCATCTCGATTCACTAACGTTTCGTCGTGTACAGGATATGCACAAAAAAGCGCAGCTACAAACGCTTTTTAGAAATATATTTTGACCGCCACTAAAAATTAAAGAAAAAGATGAAAAACGTTAACGATGATCTAAAAACGTTTCCATTTTGATAAAATTTCTCGCACAGTTTATGACTTTTCGTGATTACACTGAGAGAAAAATGTCGAAATATTGCGAAACAAATGTTACTTACGAAATTTGATTGCAATGAGGAAATATACATTTCTGTGAAATATATCTTATTTCTGTGAAATATATTTCATTTCTGTAAAATATATCTCATTAATTGCAAAAAAAAAAATAAAATTGATGACTTGTTTGCTAGGAATAAAATTTTATTTGATCTGTACTTAAATAAATATTTATTTCAGTGAAATAAATAAATTCATTACAAATATATTTTTAAGCATCTTTTTCTCAGTGCAGCTTTGTAAAAATAATAAACAATATTTAACTAAAAATAAATGAATAAACTAACTATAACCTGTAAATAATATCGATGATAGTAATAATAACGATAGTAGCAGAATTCCTCTTGTTTTGTCAATTATTAACTAAAAGATATCGAGACTTATGTTACTTCCGCACACTCGTAACGTTACCATCAAGAACATGGAAAACGTTTTTCCTTTGTTCGCAAACATTTCTCTTCACATATTTGAAAGGAGTATTTCCTCCGTCAAGAGACGGAGAAAATATAGAAGTTCTTATCTATCTCGGCAAAGTCTTTATGTCACATAATATTATTCTGTTTGCTATCTTCTGACATATTTCGTTCGTGCGCATTTATCGTGTCAAAAGATAAAGATTGCCAAAAGCAATAACGATATCAAAGATGAGAATTGAAGGATTCGATGTAACGAAGGGTTCAGTGTAATAGATGTATTGTTAAATTCATAACGTCAAATTATATTCATTTTGACTTCTTTTTAATCATTTAATAGGTCGCTTTTATTTAATATGTCGTTAATTTAACTAAAACAACTTGAGTTAATTATAAATAATTTAATTCAAATATTATTTAATTCAAATTTAGTTTATTATTATTAAGTTTATTATTATTAGGCATATGTTAATATGAACGTTGTTGTACTTTGAAACTAACTACAGAAAAGGATTAATTTACATTTTAATACATTTTGATATGGAAGTTAAAAGTAACAAAATATCATTTAACTCAAGGAGTTGCCATTATTCCTTTAATAATATCTAACAATGAACCGTTCGAGTCTTCAGAGCATAAAAACTCAAGCTAAATTAATTTCCACTCGACTATATTATTAAGAGAGATTGATTTAAGAGAGGTTGATTAAGAAAGATTGATTTATCTATGTTTTTCATTTTGTAATTTATATTAATAAATAAGACATACCTTTACCGCCAAAATATATTCTTGTCCCTTGGAGCTCGTAAACGAACCACTGTGCGCCGCTGGAACCACCGACGATTGAAGCTGTAAAAATAAAACAATGATAATATTAAAAAATATTCAGAAATGTTGGCACTATCATACTTTCTTACGCTAAAATTAAACTTCAAGCGTTTTTAGACCTAACACCGGATGCGGCACTAAAGGAATACAAATTAGCATTCGCGAAAGTATCGGTTTCAGGAAGGGATAGGTATTTTTAAACTTAGTTGCAGTGTGACTCGTCCTAGAATCGTTCCGCATGCAATGTAATCGGTCACGTTCGCTCGCGTATTACACGAACGATATCAGAGAGCTAGCAGCTGGCATTTAATGTTGCGAACGCGTTGCGAATGCAATTTGGTGCAAAATCGGGGAAGAAAAAAACCGAAGGGAAAGATGTCATTCTCGCAGGGCGCACGCCCTGAGGAATTACCAGCGACGGCATTCCCGGCCGACGCGACGTATCCAAGAACATACTCGACACGTCGCCCACAAATTTCCCGCGAATGCGCCCGATGTATCGTGCATCCGGAATACCGAGGGGTGTGCGGCGAGATTCTCGGAGTGCGACGTGGGAGGGCCGCGTCTTTGCACCCGCGATCGGCGAAAAACCGCGAGAGACGTGGGGATAAACACAGTGTGAGACCCGAGACACGATGGCGCTCCTTTAACCCGCCTACGCGCGGATCTCCGACATAAAGAGAGGGAAGAATCCGGAGCATTTCATCATAATGGATCACGAGACTCGTCCATACCTCACTATGCAGTATAAAACTGCAGAAGAAACTCAATTCTCCGATTTTAAAAAATAGAAATGTTACACTGAAAGAGAAAAGGATTGGTTGCTGCAGCAAATTAGATGGTAAAATATGACATAGTATTTTTAATTGGCTGCTGCAATTAAAAATTGGCTGCTGCAGCCAATTAAAAATGCTATGCCATATTTTACCATCTAATTTACTGCAGCAGCCAATTTTTTTTTCAGCGTACGGATAAAATAAATTTGTTATTAAATTAATCAGTGCATTCTTTTTAGAACGAAAAATATTTAGGATGAGAAGAATGTAAATGTATTCATAGAATAAAAATCTCGAAAATTTTTAAAATTTAAAAACGCTCTCGCGTTTCATATATGATTTTTTAATTATTATACAGCACCTTCATGGAAATAAGCATGTGCGAGCTCGATATGCCTGTGCAACAAGTTTTCGTAAATCTTTAAAGGCTGCGAGCACGCGAGATTATTATAGCAAAACGCTGCAACGTGATGTCCTACCTGTGCAATACGACAACGGCTACGTCACAAATCAATTGTAATGTTGGCTTTTATTATGAAATACGGGTCAATAAGTTCTCCCGAGGCAATTTCCTTCTGTGTGCTCGCACATGTATGAGCCATACGACCGCAACATTTATCCTGTGCTGAATGTAATCAGTGCGGAACGTCACAGTTGCAGTTTCGGCGCTTTTTTTATTTTTTTATTTTTTTTATATCGAACACTTCGTCAAATGATCTAATATAACGGATATATACACTAAAATAAAAGTGTTTGGTATTTATGACTATTTGCATGATAAAGTAGTTATGATAAGAAGCTCCATTTTTATTATTGCTACACGTTAGTGATATTAACTGTACATGTGTAACATAACAATAATAACGAGCTTCTAATCATAATTACTTTATCATGCAATTATAGTCACAAATATCAATTCTTTTAAACATGAAAAAATATTTACTGTAAATTATGATAATTTCAAATATAATCGCAATTATATAATAAATATAATTTTTTTGAATTAATTTACTATTTATGGTAATAATAATTAAAAAAGATATATTAAGAAAAATTAAAGATTCCCAAACAACATGTACATGATTATTATTAATAATATTATATTTGCATTAAATATAATTTAATATAATTAATATTATATTAAAACAATTATAAATATATAGTTGTCTCAAAAAAAGAAACAACTATTTTTTAGTTAAATTACAGTAGTTATATTTTTCCTCTCAGTATACCATATCAAATATATAGCGATATAATATCGTTCAAATTATTTAATTTCATCGTGAAAATAAATTTAAAAAAAAACTATTTTTAAAAACTGCGTTTTGTTGGTCTAAAATATTCACGATATTTATAGGATACCTCGAGTTTTTAGCATCTTTGTTATTTTAATAGCATTTCTCTTTTGTTGGCAGTTTTACTTCTCACCAAACATAATTCCTCTCTTACAATGCTGCAACTTTTCGGATACACATTTTTATACACAGCTCCAATTTTATTCTGGCTTATTCAATTTTTTGCAAACTTTTTTCTCGTGATCATTTTAGTTTTTAATCCGTTCCATTGCGCGCGTTTTCGCGATGTGTGAGTAAGTTCGCTCGCAATCCGCTTAGCGTTATCATGTGACAAAAGCGCCGGAAATATCGAGCGCGACCCAGGCTTAATTTCGCGGCATTTTATCAAAATCGATTTATCCGTCGGGCTCGGACCGATCTCATTCGCGAATCTATGGATTGATTCGACGGCACGACCAACTTTCCGGAGAATTACGAATCTAGGTCAAATGGATCCATCGCGTAATAACTTTTGAGGTTGACATTGAGGCAGCGCGAAATTCCTCGAGGCTTTCATCCGTTTGAACGATAGTACGAAAAATGGAATGCTTGCGTCTGTCATATAGACTATTATAGATAGATCTGATAGTTCACAGAGCATTATTATTATTATTGTATTGTTATTATTAACAATTTAATTTAAGCTTTACTTGCTAAATTATTATTTAATATTAAAAATAGAAAAAGCGCAAATATGTGGGATTACAATTTAATTAAAAGTTGAAGTATTAAAAAGATATAATCCTCTCGTGCTGTCAATTTTTTTTTCATTTTACATTGTGAAAAGTTTATCAGAACTTTACTGTGTGCCCCTCATATCTCTGCCATTTTAATTTTATATTTTCATGGAACATTCATTATACGACGCACAGAAGAAAATAGCAGGTCAATCAAATGTAATCCAGATGGCAATAAAAATTGCCAGGAGCAGGTGCGAGGACTTACGATTTCTTTTCCAAGCACGCACGCTGCCCGATCGTTAGACTGGAGCTTTATTCGAAAGCACAACTCGCAAGCTTGGTTACTTACACAGAAAGTCCCCCGACCTCTTCCGCCATCGCCGCGTAACTTTGCCCATTTGCAACTTTCGTGTTGCGCCCTCCCCCCCGCAAACCACCCTTCTCTGCCCGTGGAGAGGACTTCGTTTCCCCCGATTTCGTTTTCTTTCCGACGAAAATGGTTTTACGTTCTCACATAACAAATCCCGCAGACGGCGCGGAAGAGAAACCCCATTAATATTCCTTTTTTCTCACTCGTAATTTCCGTTTCCGTGATCCCGAGGTGGACAAACGTTAGGATAGCGTCTCTGCTTTTCTGCAAAGTGCTATTTCACGAGACGTGAGGAAACAAGCTTATGAAGAAGGGATGATATAGAATAGCAAGATGTTCTTCTCAAAAGAGATTTAAAGTTCAGTTTTCTTAAACCAGACAATGCATACATAGTCAGATTAATTCTAAAGTTAAAATGTAGATATTTATATTCTTCAAAAATAAAGATATAAATAATAATTGTAAACTATAATATTAAGTACTTGATTATTTAAAATTGAATTCAGATTAAAATTTAATCTTTTTATGTCAAGACAAAATACATGACGAACTAACTAAAGAAAGTTAATTGGAAACTTCTGCTATTTATTGATATATTTAATCTTTAACCTATAGTCACGGTTCAATCTTTTTATTGCATAAATTTATTCCATGCATATCTTGAAACCTTATTTGATCTTCTTGAAGAATATTTATTCTGAATAAAAAAATCTGTTCTATTTCAAATAACAGTTTCAGAGCGTTGCTATTCACGCAAGATCAAATCGACGATACAATAGAAACAATTAAACTTCCTGTTATAGCAGTTTCTCGATCGATTTTGGATTAAACGAATATTATTGTTTACCAAAATACCATAGATGTCCAAACATGTAACAAACAAATATTTGAATAAAAATTATAACTATGAAATTTCAATAAAATAAATGCTTTACATCGAGGGCTTCCCGTAAAATTCATTAGCATTAATGGAATTGTTGTTTCGTATGATTGCAAGTGGTTATTAATTTGCTATGTATTCAGTGCGTCATTCAATATGCAGTGAATACGTAAATCGTTCAATACGTGATAGCAAAGAGAATCGCGTCAGAATCCAATTATATTCTTCCCGTCTTTTTTAATGATTGCTTTCTGTAGAATGTATTACAGTATTATTATATTGTAGAATTTAACAAGCTATTAAAAATACACGTCAAATCATTTATGTATAAGACCGAATAAAGAGCGACTAGTTCTTACATACATTTTAATCACGTCGTAATTATAATTGGATTTTGAAAGTATTTATAATTTAATTCTTTGAAATGTACTTCCAAATATACAGTCTCAGAATGATCGGCAAATATTTCGTGCGCAGAAAGGACTTACTATGTGTAAGTCCTCTACCTCGAAAGTTCTCTACCTATTTTGCAATTTTCGCAATAGTTAACGAGATATTAATTGCTAAATATCGCCGAATATTGGTTTTCAATAATTTTTTACCCTGGTATTATCAACTTTACAGAAAAACAGCAAGAGACAAAAATTGTTTACTTTTTTCTCATAAAATTCTAAGAATTTTTTATCAACTTTTTACTGCATTTTCTTGTTTAAACTATTTTTACTAACATGAGAAAATGCGGTATTAAAAAATTCTGAAAAAATTCTCAGAACTCTATGAGAAGAGAATAAACAATTTTTGTCTCTGCTATTTTTCTGTAAAGTTGATAGTACCAGGGTAAAAAAATATTGAAAACCAATATTCGGCGATATTTAGCAATTAACATATTGTTTTTTACGAAAATTACAAAATGGTAGACTTTTCGACTCAATAATAGTCCGCTCTACATACACACAAAATACGTTTGACGTTCATTCTGGGATATCCTATATATATGTATGTGTATACAGATTTTTATATTCATAAACGTTTTCATATACTTTTATATAATCGGCCACGACATTTTGTTTTTAGTATAAAATATAATATTAAATATATTAATATAAATATACTATATAAATTTATTGTAAATGTTTTACTCTCAAGAATTTACTATTTAGAAATACTATTAATAAATACAAAAGAAAATATTTTATTTCTTCTTTAGCTGTCGAATATCTTGATTTCTAAAACTAGTTTTCTATAAACTTTATCCGCTTAAAGTGGACAGAATAGTTCTAACTTAAAAAGTAGAGAGAAAAAGAAATTTCTTTTATATATTGGAAATAAAAATAAATCTCGCAGCAACATAAAATGCAGGTCGTATCGGTTTTCTAATTTGGCGCAGCATCCGCTCGTGAAGCCGACAATCGATATATATATGTACAATTATTAATAAGAAATTACTATTTTGAGATACATTAATTATATTTGGAAAATTCTGATGTCTGCTGTTGAAGGAACGGCGCGTGTCGCCGACGCATTTTGCGATCTCATTCTGATAATCGACAGCCGATACGTCACGAGGGATATCTGATATCAACCAATATCTCGCAAGGAAATAATGCAGGATCCATTAAAAAGACGAAATAGACAACCGCTGAATCGTTCAAGAATACCGTGCCGCAAAGCACAGTATGATATGGATTATTAAATACAATAATATATCTATAATAATATATCCAAAGGTATATTATATTTGCGAGGTTAAAATTATAATTTAATTATCTGAGAGTTAATGAGCTTTCTAATTTTCTCTCCCAATTGTACATCGAAAACAACAATTATTATCTAGCCGACTGGTTAAGTTCTGTAAAATTGATTTGATTCCAAGCATAAAAACCAGTATAAATCAACGCTAAATTTAAAACGCGAATAATTAACACTACATGACGCATCGCTTTTAATGCTTATCAAAAATTTCTGTGGATTAAAATTCGAATTAATATTTAACAATAAGTTCGTCTATCGCTTGGAAAGATAATCTGATAAGTATAAAGTATTTGTATAACAAGGGTATAAATGAAGCAATATTTTAATGAGAGAGTGTAAGAGAGAGAGAGAGAGAGAGAGAGAGAAGAGAAGAGAATTTAATAATCTCTCCCCTATAAAATATTTATTTGCGATAACTGTATGTAGGTATTTATATAACAGACAATACAAATAATCATAAGGCTATTAATTATGTTATTGGAACATTCCAATGTTCAAATTTATTCCTGCCTGCAGTATATAAATAAAAATAAAGTAAAAACTTTTCGCTTTAGTCTATTTCAGAGATATAACATATTTGAATGATTAAATTATATCTAACGGAATTCTGACCTCTACAGTGAATTGAAAAGTGAATTAATGTTTCAACAATAGAAAGGCTGCCACAACTGAGCACAATAGGAAACAGAGGGCCTCTTACTAAACTTCTCGACAAATCTTCAAATGCATGCTTGAAGAAAAGAAATCATTGCTTCTCTTGCAAAAGTCATCGTGCAAAATGTAATATTTTCATTGACGTAAACATCTTCCTTAGAATCTGACGTTGTTTATTTTATTCTATCCTTGAATTTTAGAAAATACAACACATGGAGATAAGGAACAAATAAAATATCAAGGCGTTTTCCCTTGTCTCGTTTTGGAAAACGATCGTACACGGAGAATGGTACGAAAGCAATGCAGCGATCACGTAATTCTTTGGGAAATTGCCAAGTCAAGTATAACGTTCAACGGAAAAAAGTAGATTCGACAGACCGACGAAGACCGGTATGCGGGACATTCGATGAATTTATACGCAATATTCATTGATTGCTCTGTTCGCAATATACTCTGCCTGTCTTCCGACAGTAATTTACGACTTCTCAGTATAAAACTGAAATAAAACTAAAGCTGTGTTGTTCTCCTCTAAAATATTAGAATATTTTTAATATGTCATATCCATAGAAAATACTTCCGAATACAATGTTGTTACTTTTTATCTATCATAAAATAGAATTAATACAAAGCCGATTATATTTATTGCCATCAGAAATATTTTACTCTTAAATATGGAAAATTCTTAAATCTAGAATAAAATTAAACAGTGTCGTGACTTATTTCGAGCTTATAATTAGAATAACTTTAAATTAATACAAATAACATAAGAATATAAATACTATATAATATTATAAACGTTTCGGTTTACAAAGCCTTCTTCAGTGTTAAAACGCAGAAATACAATATTAAATTAACAAACTAAATAAATAACAAATACAATGAAAAATTTGTTTTAAATCATCAGTGGTAAAGTATCAATATATAAAGAAATCGAACATCAAAATGTGTTAAGACAGATTACAATAAGATAAGAAGATTAAAATACTTCGATCAACAGGAGATTACATGGTGTCCTTCGATAAAATAATTTTGCTAAATTCCTCGGTTGAAATCGAGAATCCAGTTTGTCGCAAACTTGTATTAAACGATTTGAGAATGCATTTGTTATGAATATTTTATAATATTTTGTAGAATGCAAGAACATGTATTAAAGTAATATAATTAATGTGAATGAGTATAGGATCAAAATAATTCACGTTAATTTATATAAAATATACTGCAATTAAAACTCTCAAACAGAGATCTGGTCAAGTACGTTAAAATTAGAAGTTGATTGTTTTTCGTTTAAAAATTGACTGATGTAGGTTAAATAAAAGTAAGTCAATAAAATCAAATATAAAAACAAGTTCAAAACTGTGATAATTTATGTTCACGTATATCGTCAAATATATTAAAATAAGAGGTGTCCAATAATTCAGTATCTTTTATTAAATTTAAACCGTTTTTTTTGTTCTTATATATCATTTCAGAAATATTTTTTTGCGATAATTTTTTTCAAAATCAAGAACTAACATTTTCCCAATTATTGCAATATATTTATTTCCCAATAAAATTATGATTGGTGATATGTTTCGAGATTACTGAGTGTTTGGACTGGTCTAATTTTATATTATTATGATGTTCTTTAATCCTTGTCTGTAATTGTCTCTTTGTTTGGCCAATGTAAGAAGCATCACAGTTATTATAATTTATATATAACGTTATTATTTCTATTATGTTGATTTTTGTCTTTACGAACGTTGATAAATTTATTAAGCTTGTTTAAACACCTATAGCCTATATTTTTTAGAAAATATATGAGCATTTTCACTCTAATTCTAGAATAAAATAATCTTGGATATCGATTTCAAATACTGAACGATAATAGCAAATTTTAATAAAGTTGTTTGAATAGTTCTAAATAAATATTTACTAAATGTAAACATGTACTTATTTGATACAAAAACTATTAATTTGATTTGACTATCATTTTTTTGTTAAATAAATATTTATTTATTGTAAATAAATGGTTACTTGGTTGACTATTGAAAAGAAAAATGTATTAAGATTTAATGATTTTCTTTTCAGATTTTAAAGATTTATAAAACGTAAGAATATATAAACTGAAATATATATTATTATTTATCTCAAGATAATCAAGATTCACAATAAGTCAATCTTATTTAATTCGAAGAAGGAAAATAAAAATTATCGATTTAATCTTATTATTTTATTTTTATACTAAATAAGATTGCGATAAGAATATTTTTTATCTCGTTATCAGAAGTCCTTCCTGAGAGGACAATTTCATGAATTTTATGTATTCCAAACGAATCCATTCCGAAAGTTATTAAACGTGAATTGATAGCCCTTCCGGCTTTTCCATGTCAGAAACCGTGACAAAAAGTAATAGCAGCTACGAAGACCGAATATGAATTCCAATGTGCGTTCTTAGCAAGGATCTTTGGTCATGCGAGGATACTTGGAGGGGAATAAGATCGATTTTTTCGTTGGTACAGCAAGGATAAAATCGCTGACGAAGATGATCGGATAGTCCAAAAGGGGTCTTCCCCTTCCTAGTTGCTTACGTTTGTGTCACGGCCGTAATGGCCACGAGGTCATCGACCGACCCTTTTGCGATTCCTGCTATTACAGCAGGTACAAGTCTAGTAGCATCAATGAGCCCTTACTTTCACTACCTACATCGTGTTAAATTATATTCAAGGCTTACTTGCTTTTCTTATCAACAATGATAAAATTAAGAAGATAGCACAAATAATAATTTTATATTATTAGAAAATTATTCAAAATTATCTCAAAATATATGAGATATTTATTAGCGTTAAAAGAGAGTATAATAATTTATTTATATAAATACAATATTATCCAATATTTATTTTTTAAAAGATTTTTACAATTGATTAATTTCCCTTCGATGTTAAAGCTTCCGGCTAAATTTTTACAGCAATTATTATTATTATTATAAATGCAAATTGCGTATTTTCTTGTATCGTTTAGTATTGTCGCCGTAAGCGTTTAATATCATTGTAGTCGTGCTCGCGTCGATAAAATCAAAAGACTTGAACTATATTGCACGTCGAGTTACACAAACAGATAAATCTTAATTCCGGGGAAATAGAACGGTAAAATACCACGCTGTTTTCCCGCGATCCCCTTGATCGGCATTTTTTCAAATCGACAAAATGAAACGCGCGGACGGGACGGGAACGTAAACCCCACGGCGTTTATTGCACGAACGTTTATACCTCTCTCTATATCTCTCAGAACCAATGTGTGTAAAAATGGACCGACCAAGCGCTGGATTATTCGCGTGGAATTCCGCGGTTGTATACGTCCAAAGCTTTGAGCTTTGAAATTCCTTTCTGCCGATACTGACAGCCAATTAGCGCGATGACGCGGGCGTGCGCGTGCGAGCACTCTCCTCCTCTTCATCGCTCTTATATCTGCACGCGAAATCGGAAGCAAAGAGGATTAAGCTCACCACACGCTCTTCTCCTTCTCGATTGCCAGGTTCAAAGTTCATGATTCTGTGTCGATGCGAGTACTGTAAAATAAGGTTAAATTGCACTGCCATAAAAGTGGTAGCAGACGACGACACGTTTCAATGCTGCGCGAATATCAAATTTATATTTGCTTAAAGTTATTGGAAAAAAAAAAAGAAAATATTTTAGTTACGTAATAGTTGTATGTCTCAGTACAAACTTTAAAACTTAAACGATAAAAATATCTAGAAAATTGCTGAAGATATAACGTAGTATGTATGACACAGACGATTGCTCTCAACATCGAGAAAATTCAAGTTTTTAATCGAGATTTCTCGATATTGTGACATTCCATACTGATAACTCACGAACGAGAACTGCTACGATCGCGAAGTTATGCGATGTAATGGAAGAAAAAAAAAACTAGGTCTCTCGATTTTTAAACATCATTTCACCAGTACGAAAAGGATGCAATTGTCAAATAAAGAACGATTAAGAAGAAGAAAATTCAAATGGTTTTGCTTCGAAAAATATAAGGATTTTTGTTCAAAGGACAAAAAAATTTTGCCGAAAATAAATTGGAATTAAAAAAAGCAATGCTTTTGTTGGAAGACAAAATACGAAAGGAGATAAAGTGTGAAAAATTTACTACCAATATATGAATCCCTTAGTTAATAAGTGACATAAGTTCAAAATTAGAAAAAATGCGTTTGTTATAGAAGTAGAAAGTATTAAGAATGTTTGTTTTATCTATATTAATTTAATTTATTTTTATTTTGTTTTTATGTTCATAAAAAATAAAAATCAATTTTGTATCATAAAGTGACCATAAAAAAAGCTGGACTTAAGTCACTATTCCAGATATTTTTACGATAACTTTATGATGTAAAATTGATTTTTATTTTTTATGAATATAAAAACGAAATAGAAATTAATTAAATTGATAGATAAGACAAACGTTCTTAATACTTTCTATTTCTATAACAAACGCATTTTTCCTAATTTTGGACTTATGCTACTTATCAATTAAGAGACTCATATAGTCTGCAGGTAAAGACAAATGATGTGTGTGTGTGTGTGTGTGTGTGTGTGTGTGTGTGTATGGTCTAGATATTTTTATCATTTAAGTTTTAAAGCACTGAGTGCAGATGAATGTAAATTAGTTTACATATTTTCAATGTTAATAAATAATTTAACCATTTTAATTACATATTTTTTGTTACGATAATCTCACAACGTTAAAAGGATTATTTAAAATTATTTATTAATACTGAAAATAAGTAAACTAATTTACATTCAATTGTACCAATGTTACGTTAATTCTCTCAACGAAAAACGTTATAAGTTGATAACAATTCAACAAAAAATATGTTCGTTTATTATAAATCGAGATATGGGTATTTCGTATATCGCAATCGCTTAAATAAAGTATAACAGAAAGAAGAATAAAAAAAAATAAAAACATTAATCTGTAGAAGATATCGATTTAAGATTTAGGTACCACAGAGAGTTAGGGAATTTACGATGTTGGTATAATAAAAAGCATTTTAGGAATGTATATATATTTTGTCTAGTGCATATACGCACATGGATTCGTTTGGTTGACGTGGATGTCAAATATCGGTTGGAACGACAGTAGAAGTGGCCGATACACTAACGTGGACGATACTTTATTTCCAGAATGAGAACAGTTTACGGTCCGTCCAACTCGAATCTGAATAGCGTACTATGCGAAGCAGCCAGATCGATTCTTTCGCCTGAAAAGTTAGTCTTTTATTCCAAAAGAATAACAACGGTCTCTCTCTCGATCTCGGCTTCTCCCCACGCGCCGAACGTCGAGGCGCCTGTATTGGATATCCGCGTCTTACAAAGTACTTGGCTCATCCGAGAAAAGAAAAATATTTTCCACCACATGCGCAGCCGCCATCGTAATCTCACGTCAAGGTGATGTCGGAAAACTAAACACGTATTCCCAGCGTTCGTATATATTTACTTTTTTCCTCTTTTATTATTTATTACGCCTTTGCCCTGCCGCCGTAATATAGTTTCATATACCTTTACATACAGCAGGGCAGTGACATACAAGTGCAATCCTAATTATTAATATATGTATGCAAATGAATGTTAAAACCAAAAAGTAAATTTTAAACGTGCAATTAATTTCATGTATAATTAATTAATATTAACAGATAGGAATGAATAAATCAGGAATAATAAGAGACTATAAATTTAGACACGTGGTTAAAATTGATATGAATTTATATCAAATAATTTGTAACATGTTGTTTGCCTCTCTGGACGAAATTCATTTACATTCATATTTGTAAAATGAAAGTTTAATATATATTTTGTATAATATAATGTTCTAAATTCAGAAGGGGAGATTTTGTTGTAAAACTATCAAATGCTTACTTTGCATGATTTTCAAAGTTTGCAAACAATTCAACGATTGAAAAAATTCAGTCGAACGAGATACGAATTTGTTAAAGATTGCTAAAAAGAAAGTTGAATGACTTTGTAAAATTAAAACGTCCTTTTCCAGCGAAAAAAAAAACTGTCTCGTGCGAATAAAAACTCTTTATCTATTAATGTCAACTTCTATTAAATTCAGTTTGCTATATAAATGGGATTATTCGTGTCGGATTATGCTGTGAAATAAAATTTCTTGCTGCATCCTTTTTAGTCTTGTCAAATATCAACTGCTAACTCTCCTCACATCTTCTGTTCGTTCCATCGCCATTTCTCTCCGTCTGCGGTGCCTCGCGTAAGATTAATCGGCGCTACTTCTTATTGGTTGCTTCTGCTTATTCGTGACGAACGGCAATTATTCTCTCTTCAACGTCTCACGGCAGAACTAAACCTGAGTCTCGCACATACGAGTCTATCGATTTCGAAGTACAGTGCGCGGAGTTTTGTTTTAAATGGTGGAATCATTATCTTCTGAAAAAAATATGCAAATGAAATCGCCCATTCGATTACTCATTTGCGAGGAATATTCCAATTTTTTATAAAGTTCGTTTGCTTCTCTTCTCTATTCAGCGAATCGAGAAAAAAATAATTTATAAAAATGGAAACTAAAGCTGCAATCGCTCATGTTTGTTCGATATAATTAATGAATTATTATAGTATCGTTGAGTTCAATTTAAAGAGTTTTTTTTTTTAATCGATTGAGTGAGGAATAAAATACTCTTATGTAAAGAATATTGCAAAAAATATGTAATTTATTTTTGAATAGATGATAAGAAATAATCAATTTTATCGTCCCGAAGAGATATATATATTTTCAACTTTAGTCATCATGAAGTCAATTTGACATCATATGATTAATTAAAAGTTAAGTTTCAAAAGTTAAGTTTCTGAAAATAGCAAATATGGTCTCGAAATTTGCTTCTAAAAATATAGATGTTGGCTTTCAACTCGCAAGACTGAAAACGCCAATATTAAACAGAAACGCGACAAGATGCGATCGTTTGAAGCTTAACAGGGCAGAAGCAAGGGAAGTTTATCTTCGTTCCTGACTTGAAAGCAAACGTCGGCAGCGAGTAACTAGATCCGCCAGAGCGACGTGTTATCACTTCGCGCTTAGATTCGCTATCGCGCCAATTTGCACGTGAATACTTTCTCGCACGTTAGTCTCACGAATTATTCGCTCTTTCCGTTAAAATTTCCTGAAATTCGCTTCTCGCAATTCCAGTTTTGTATGACTAATGTTACCTAAGAGATATATCAGATAACGCGAAAAAATGGAGTACCATAAGAAAACTAGAACAAATTAAAAACGGATGAAAAATAAAAAAAAAGATTAAAGAATATAAATTATTAATGTGTTACTTCTCGTTTTTCACGTTTTTCATCTTATATTTTATCTTAATTCAATATTATTAAATACGTCATTAATGAATAACAGATTCACAGTAGAATATTCATTTACGCGAAAACAACATTTTGCTAAAATATCTAAAAATTTAATTAGATACAGATCTGAAAATAATTTTAGTTAGACTATCAAAATAATTTTACTGGACTATCAAAATAATTATGTAGAACGCTAAAGCTAGTTGCTAAAATATCAAACTGTTTGCAGCATTGATCATTAAGTTTAAGCATCTTATATATATAATTATTTCGATAATTCAAAAAAAAATTTTTTATATCTGTATCTGTTTATATTTTTCATGTATACACTTTAACTAATGAGATTTATAGTTCTATTTAAAAGATGGAAAATCATTACAATTGTGTCAGTAATCTTATTTAGAAAAGATACGATCGATATTCATACAAAAGCTATCTATAAAGCACATTTATTTTGAGATACTATATATATATATATATATATATATATATGAGATGAGGCGAATTGGGGTTGACACTTTTTTTTAGGATGGCGAGATTATCTTCGATGTATTCCTTGTAACTGCGTACGCATACACGTGCATCGGTTATCTCAAGGCAGCCAGATCACTCCACATGGGTAATGTTGCGTTCAAAAAAAGAAGGCAACGTCTAAGTAACCGGGCATGTCACTGAAAAGAAAGATTGGCTGAATATGGCATAGCATTTAAAAATGGTGCTGCAACCAAAAATTAATTGCTGCAGCCAATTAAAAATGCTATGCCATATTTTACCATCTAAATTGTTTCAGCAGCCAATCTTTTGTTTTAGTATACTTATGTCAGGAATTAGAAGTATTTACACGAAACTTTGTTTATATTATTTGTTTATATTATTAATCTCAAATGCTTTTTTAAATATAGTATTATAATTTAATTGTAATCTTTAAATACAATTAGACAATAATATTGTATAATAAAAACAGCATTTTTAAGATTAAACATACATGAGTAAAAAAGGCCATTCGATCAAGGCGATTCTTCGTACTCAATCACATTTCTTTTGTGAATTTATACAATTTTCAGTTTTGAGATTAATAATGAATTTCGTGTATAAGTATCTGAACATGTCCGGTCACTGGGACATTTATCTTAATGGGAAAAGGAAGTCCAACCCCCAACCAATATGTGCGGGGCTTCAAGCGTCACTCTATCATCTATCCTATCAAATGAAAAATTTCCCCTCGTTGCATTAGTATACTTTAGGCAGCCACGATACTTTTGCACGTGCACCGTACTCTACGCTCCGTATTACGCGTAAATTTTCGCGTGACCGCGCACATGAATGGCCGCATCATCCGCGGCGACTTTCGCGCCGGGCTGTTATCCAACGCGCGAAAGCAAATACCCTTGCAAATACGCGCTTGCAAGGGTGCAAAGGGTCCAGGGTGCCCGAGCACTCGATAAAAAGGCACGTGTCGCTTATTTTCGCTCGCGCCACGTTCGCCCCGTTTCTAACCGCGTTACTCTGCATAATCTCGTAATATCGAGGAACTTAACGAAACGCGAGATGCACGTCGAAACTGACCAACGCTCTGCGCACAAAAATGTTTAACGATCTTCCATTTACGGAATAAAAATTGCCCGAAATCTGTTTTTGTACACATGATCAAATAATTCTGTTCGGTTTTAATATCTGCGATATATTGGTCGCGTTCGGACACTTTATTTATTTAAATAATATCAAATACGATCAAAATATACATCGATGAATTTATACGCTGTAGGAAAAACGCATTAAAAGAGAATTAACGATTAAAAAAACTGTAGTGTTTTGAACAAATTGGATTAAAAAAAAATTAATTTGTGGATTTCGTTTATTTCGTTTTTGCAATCTAATATTATATACTATTTACTTTTAATTAACTGAGTACCTAGAAGGAACAGTTTTACTAAAATATCTAAAAATTTAGCTAAATACAAATACAAAAAATAGCTTAATTTGTTAGATCAAAATAATGACCTAGAAATTTTAAGTGCTACAAAAAGTTTTGACATTCTAGCAATCAATTCGAGCGTCCTACATAATTATTTTCAAACCTATCTAGTTAAATTTTTAAATGTTTCAGCAAAACCATTCTTTCTGTCTTCGTTCAATCAACTCTTCATTTTCTAGTTTTAAGCATTAGAAAAAGATGGGAAGAGCAAAAAGAGAGATTGAAATTAATCTACATTGATAGAAACGGGAATGAGAAAAAATTCTGATTGAAAATAAACGAACCAGAAGATTCTGACTATACTAAAACTGTATAATCAAAATTCTGATTATCTCAACTGGAATTATAATAGACTTAACAAAAAAATTTTCATTTGCCCATTTTCAACCAGATTAATGCAATCAGACTCTTTTTCCGGTGTAGAAGGTCACCTCGTGTTAGATCTTCTCGACTAATGCAGAATGGCTAAACGTAATCGGCATTACCGCGGAAAGAAAAACCACCTGTACGTTAGGGAATTGTTAAACTCCCCTTTTTTTGCTCCTTTTAACTTTCGACCTTTTAGCATCGCCACTAAACCCTCTTTTTGGGGGAAGCCGAAGAGTCGGAGGGGCGATTCGCCTATTTTCGAGCGAATAAGAACGGGGTTCTTAATCCTATAATACATGCGCCATGTGATGTCAGAACAAAGGCAATGTGCGAAAAAGAGCGGAGAAACGCCTCATATATATTTTTTTGCGCACAATGTGTGGCTCGAGTACACGTGTGTGCAGGGTTATTTCATGAACGATTTTTTTATAAACGAAGATGTTAACAGAGGGAGTTTTTCCAGCAAGAATACAGTCAGACAGAACGCCTTAAGCGTTGTTTCATCCTTGTTATTTATTAAATATTAAAGAATAATTTATGCTCACAAGCACTGTGAGCGCCAAAACGAACGCAGCCATTGTGTAACATGGTGAATTATTTCATTCTTGTTTAACATAAGCAAACAACAAGGATGTAATGATTCATTATGTTACACTGTATCTAACTGTGTTCTTACTGAAAAACACCCAGAATTGTGTCTCGTCTATGTCGCAACAAAATACCTTTAAATTTTCAATTTTCTCAATTTTCGAACTTCCGATAAGTCCACGAGAAATTCTCCTTATAATTAAATTCCTTAAATAAATTTTGAGATGCTCGTGAAACGTGTTACCAGTTTCCAAATTGTTTCAGAGAATATATAATATATTTCTTTATTGGTAATAAAGTTCCTCCAACATTATTGTAGCAAGTTTACTTGCGTAAGAAAATTATTCTTTACATAAATGTGTGCAGCGCGACTTGAGTCACCCGCCTGGGGAATCTACTTTCCCGAATTTATGCGGTTCTCTTTCTCTTCCTCTCTTTCCCTTCATTTGGATCCTTTGCGTAGCAATTTGTCGAGTAAGACTCTTCTGGGACTACACCAACTAACGTTGTTACAAGAAAACGTAGTACGGTGGAGCACAAGTTTCCGAATAACACGTTTAGTCCCGAGAAAGCTCATTACCGGCCGCGATCGTCTAATCACGGGAAGAAGAGCGAGTAGAAGAAAGTGCTAGAGGTACTACAGAATTAAACATGAATCAACTCGGAATCATTTGAAGAAGCAAGGAAACTTCGATCAAGGTCACCTCTCCTTATCAAGAAAAAGGAAAAAATAGCATCATATATATAGAGTTTGTAAAACGCTTTACTGCATTGAGAAAAATATCTGGTTGAAAATGGACGATCCAAAAGATTCTGATTATATTAAAATTCTGCTTTGTCCATTGAAACTATTGTAGAATTAGATTTAACAAGAAAATTCTGATTCGTCCATTTTCAACTGAAATTCCATTAATCCAATCAGACATTTATTTCAGGATAATCCAAAAAAATTTATTTTAAATATATATTTTTTATTATTCTCTAAAATATTTCCCTACAAATATTTTTTTAATACAATCAAAATAATAACTTTTAAATCAAGTTAAAATGTCAAAATGACATAGTAGTTACTTCTAAGCTACAATTTCCCATAAAATCGAAATAACATATCAAAACTAAAATACTAAATTTATATAAAAAAAGAATTAAGTAGGATAACGAATATTGAAAAGATTTCTTTTTTACACAATTTTCGTTAAAATTGCGAATATCGCGGAATTACTGTACAGAAATCACAAGTGAGTTAACACATTTTCTTTCTTGCGTTTCTTCTCTGCTTTTTGTCGCATTAATTCGGTCTGTCAAGGCGGTGTATCGTATGCATCGCAACTTTCGCGTGTAACACGCGAAAGGTCGCGAGCTTTAACTGCGCTTCGAAGCTTTAAAAACTGCGATTTGCCGATTTCCACCGACCTCCAGATTTGTTGCTTCAGATATTTTAACCGGCGAGTCACGGATGGATTAAAATTGACGTTTAAAAACTTCTGTCTCGATTTTTTTATGAACAGTGATAAAACACGCGCATTATATAAGTGATGTTTTCATCATTGAAGCTTATTCGCTTACACGATTATGCAAGCTGCAACGCATACAAGTCATGCTGAAGATTAATGTAAAAAAAAACGAGCAAAAATTGTCATTCAAATAATTATAAAAAATAACTTTCAAAAGCTGAAGTTAAAGTTAAAATAACGACGAAGTGTGTTAATCTCTGTGTCGACACGTCAGCTGTTGCGTGGCAACAGGTGGTACTTTGTGCAAATAAAAAAAAATAATAAAAGCATAATCAGTTGCAACGGCCTTTCGTATATTAAAATATAAATCTTTATTGCAAAAGGGATTTTATGACAAAAGGTAAAAAAAAATAAACAATTTAAGTACTTGTATATGTGACATTGTAAAATTATTAGAAAATGTAGATATTTGTGCGAATAAGCTTTTTTTTATACTTGCGTAACTTTTATCGACAATTCCCTCTTCCTTTTGAAATTCCAGCCTCCACTGCGACACGGTTAAACAATATTTATTTAATCCCTTTAAAGGCTTTACCGCTTGTTGGAACATCTATGTACAGCGATCGCCATTTTCACTTCTTTGAGCCATTAAACGGTTGTTTTATTCGTTTAAGTATAACGAAAACAAAGAAAAAACTCAATTTCTATTCTTTCTCTTTTCTTACTTCTTGTCACAGTTCAGCACCGAATTAGATAGGCGGAAAAATGCATTTAAAATTTTTCTAATTTAACATCGTTTTTAATTTCCATTGTCACGAGATATCATAAATCATAAACGAAAGTATTATAACACTTCGCGTGTTGGCGCCATTGAAATTCGACCACGTTGAAATTGTAACAATTCCGATCTCTATTTTCACACGCCGTGGGCGAACGTCAAAGGATTTCGCATCTCCAATATACATCCCCTTTAAAAAATATCCTAGATAGAACAAGACCAACGTCGCTGGAAAGAAAAGCGAGCAGGGGAGAAAGAACTCCACCCTCCAAATGCCGAATGTAGGAAGGGCGAAGAGACACACATACACGCACACATATACTGTCTCTCTCTCTCTCTCTCTCTCTCTCCCATTAAATATCACGAAGAACCTTTTCCATCAGGGACTTTCTAGGACAAAATGAAGCGTCGGCCGTTTGCGATGGATATTGCGAGTCGGTCGGGTGCGAGATACGCTATGGGGAATGCCATTGTTTCCTTCTCAAAGGGAAGGTAAACACGGAATACGAAGATACAGGAAAGATATGGAATAGAGAGAATCAGAATTATGATTAAATTTTCGACCACTCACGGAACGGCAAATATTATCCTCGAGTCGAGATAAGACGCTTTACATTTGCACTAAATGTGTCTGCGCGATAAGATATTCCAGTATGTACGTTCATGCTAAATGCGACGTCTGATATTCACCTCGCGTTGACGTTGATACGATTCTCGTGCAAGTTCATCAAATAAACGTCATTCAATTAGTTTTAATCGAAGAAATTCGAAAAAAAATTTAATTTTCTTTAACTCTCATATAAAATATCCGAAAACAAGCTAATTTTCAATAATAAGCTAATTTTCAGTGATAAGTTTATTATTAGGTGTTGGAATTAATTCGTAGCGTTTTACAAGTGATGGGAAGTACTTTCATTAATGTATTTTTTAATGCTCATGTGAAATAAATAACATTCTTTCATTAAAAACGCTACGAATTAATTCCAACACCTAATATATACTTTACGGTATAGCTATTGCATAATCTATTATTATAAAAATATAAATTTATTGTTATAAATTTATTATATAATTTATTATTACATAATTTATTATAATAAATTTATTATTACAATATAAAAACCATTGGCACACAAAAGCGTAAGGAGTAAGCGAATCATAGTAGAGAATAAGTAAGACAATAGCATAAGCACACTGAAAGAAAGATTGACTGCGTTCAGCAGAGAAAGCAGTTTTGCAACTGTTGTAAAATTCTTGAATATGATTGGTCTATACATATAGATATAGATCCAAATCTAATGAGAAACTAAGGGCAAGACCAATCATATTATAGAATTTTACAACATTTGCAAAGCTGCTTTTTTCTGCTGAATGCAGCTAGACTAGAAGAATATGACATAACATTTTTAATTGATTGCAGCAGCCAATTTTTGGTTGTGTTAGCCTATCGAAATCCTATACTGATATTGCGGATAGGCTAACACAACCACAAATTGGCTGTTGCAGCTAATTAAAAATGCTATGCCATATTTTACCATCTAATTTGCTGCCAATCTTTTTTTTCAGTGCAACAGCAAATCAAATATGTTGATTTATGTACTATTTTTCCATGATTTTAAATAAAAATCAATCAACGGAAGATTTTAACATATATTTTTTTTCATGATAGAGATATTTAATACAACAGAATGGATTAAAGCTCGCGTTATTCATATGCAAAGCCCATAAATCCGCTTAAAACTAACTTCGTAAAAGTATCGGGTATAATTAAAGAAGACACTGTTAACGGTACTTTTTTTTGCCCGGATTTGGAATTCATTAATATTATCGTATTTGCTGTATTGCAAAACAAAGGAAAAGTCGGAATGGAAAATGTTCCCCTTTCAAAAAGAAAAACGAACGGAAAATAATTCGGCGAAAAGATATTTATTTTTCTCGCATCGAATTTTCTTATTGCGTTCCTGCACAATCCAGCACATATCCCGTTTTGTAGAAGATTTAATTAAATCACGTAACGGCGGCTGTAAAATAAAGAAATAAAATTTCATTTCGAATATGGGTTTCGCGCGGAGAACATTGCCGGTAAAAATCCTTTGTTAGATATCTGTGCATGCCCGGTGTAATAATAACTGCGCCTCGCGGTCCAATTAATCTCACTGTTTTTCAACGGGAAGAACTATTCGTATAACGTAAAGCACGATAACGATGATTAGGTATGCCGCGAATGGGCAGCTGTAACACAACAAACTTCAAAAAGTTGCCTCGCGGTCAGAAAAGTTGTTCGGCTGCAAGTTTGCGAATATCAGCGTCGTAAGAACGCAACGGTATCATTATTCTTATATACATCCCGACTTTTATTATTCTTCCTTAATTTCACCGCGACGCGACGTGAAGTTTTATCTAACGTTTCGTCGCGGGATCTTTGCTTGCTCGTAGAAATTCGCAGCACTCGTTGATACACATTATTTTAATTTTAATAATGGCAAGGGGAGAAAGAGAGAGGCGATGTAAAAGGTGAATTCTTGACGTATCGTATTTTTAGGTCAGACAAAAAAACGCTCGAACCTTGACACAAATTCGTGTACTCTGAAAACTCGCTCTTATTCCGCGGGCAAGATAAAAGTCGTATGAAACTTATCTTCATTGCGCCATAATTATGCAAGTTGCATAAGTGCACTCGACTTTATCAAATATTAAGTATTCCCGTTCAATTTCAGTAATATCTTTTTATATGTATTATTCGCAGACTTCGCACTTTAATAAAAAATTTTTTTTTCGACTCATAATCATCCTTTAAAACGGAAATAACAACGTCATTAAGCTACTAACGCCTAAGCTACACCAGCCGCGAGGAGAATGGGAATAATTAAAAGCCCGCGTATAATTCGCGGACGAGGAGTTGCAGTCGCGCGTACTTCGCACGCTCGGAAATTTGTTCCACGGGACGTGCTCAATCGGGAATACGAGTTTTCAAGAACAATTCACGGAAACGCGTACGTTTCAGTCCAAAACAGACGCGTGTTGCACGCGCGCGCGCAAATTTGCATGCGAGAGCAAGGGCGAGTGGAGAGGTTGCAAAGGGAGGGAGATGTAAAAGCGTCGTAACAATTATCGGGAGGCATCACCCGCGCCCGCGCACGCGTACTTCGGCGTTGCACTCAGACGTAAAAGCTTACAATGCATATCGCCGTGTTACAGCACCGCCGGGCCGCTTTATCATGTAAATGAACCGTCAACCACGAAGAATGACGATAAATCCTAAAGACGAGTGATATAGAGCGTTATAAACGCTCGACGGTGCCAGCCGCGGCGTATTGCCGCGCCCGCGATTAATAAATAACGCAATTTTGCGATTTTCGTCGTGCGTTTTTCCGTAACGTGTATTTGCGCAAGATATCGATATTTCGAAATTGAAATTAATAGTGCCGCTCCGCAATCCGATTCTCATGCGCGCATAAACAAAAAACGCATTTTATATCATAGACATACAGCATTATCCTCTTTTTTTTTTAACTATATACAGACTGACATTAATTACGTTGCTTTTAAAACGACGATTTAATGTCGGATGTTTTAAAAAAAAATGTAATGTGAAAAAATTAATATGAAGAGACGTGCAAAGTAAAGTCGCCACTGGCGTATGAAAATTTTATACATCATTATTTTAGTGTGATAATAGATTTTTCTAAATTACACTATATATTGTTTTCTTCGAGTTAAACTCGTAAATGAAAAAATAAAAATAAAAAATGGTAATAAACTATATTAACTATAAATTAAATTTATTAACAATGTTTTAATTACGAAAGATTGAAAGAGGTTCTTGTCGTAAAACTAACGGTTGAAGGAAAGCGAAGAAAACTTTATTATTCATTTAATTTCAAGCGCACTTTGCTCTAACGGAGTTTTAATTCCACGTTTACTTACCAAGGAATTTAATATCATAAATTACGAAGTCGTAATAAATAATGACCTCGCTCGAAAATTCTTCCATAAGAATTTTCATCTTGGATTTAAATAGCATATCTGGCCTTCACATTTTGTAGCATTGTAGCGCGAGTTTATCCTATTATAAATAACGCGATATCAATGAAAACACGAAACGAGGATGCAGTTATTGATAACAAGTTTACGATCGTCGTACCGTTTCAACGCTATTCCTTCACGTAAAGCTGGGATTACGGAAGAGATATCGCACCATGTCGTACGTAATAACTAAAATATCGTCTAGCTGTCGATTTTTCCCCGAAAAATCGACGAAATCGGCTCGGCCAACGAATCGATACGCGCGATTGATGCAATTACTCACGCGATCTCTCTCGTCGATTCATTCAATTAAAATAAACTTAACCATGGCGCGATCCCGCGCACTTGCGTTATTTTTCCGTGGGAGGAAAAAGGAGTTTTCCCAAGCACGTCGCGCGGTCGAATCCCACTCACTGACGATGGTTTCCGGCACGAGGGGAACAGCAGGGTAAAAGAGGGAAAAAGAGGGTGAAAGCCAGCGCGAAAAGGTCGGCCGTCAAAAGCCAGAGTTGCATCCCCTTTAAGCCTATAGAAGATCGTGTGCATGTGTGTTCGTTCGTCGTACATGTTTACGCGTGTTTGTATGTGTATACGTGTGTGCTCGTGTGTATTCGTAGTGTGAATACGTGTTCGTGTTCGTGTGCACGTGTGGGTTATATGTGTATTTGCGCATGTATGTGCGTGTATTTTGTATATGCGGTACATACGCGCGTTCTCAAGAGCTTATAATAAGAACGCGACGGAAATCGTATTTTGGTGCGACCTGCGCACTTTACCGGCGCGACGCCGCGTTGATTAGATAGCACGGATAATCGTAACGATGGAATGAACTTGAGTAAAATGGCCACCTTTAAAATGCAAAAAACATACTTGAATTCTGTTATCTTATTAGTATCTTTATATTGGTATCTTTTCCTTATGACGATTTACCATGCACTTTTAACGCTCAATTAACTCGATGCAAACCCGTTACATACGAATGTTACGTGGAATATCCTTTACATTGCGTGATAGTTCTGGCAAAACGAGATACGAGAGAAACTTGCAGTCCAAGAATGAAAAACAACAATTGAATCTTTTTATTTTCGCGTTTGTAACAGTAAACATTTTTAATACTCACATTACTTTGCATTCTAGTCTCTATCTAACATATTAGATGTCTGTGAATATTTTAATTTTAAAAAAGCACTTCTCTCAGGAAAAGGAATGTAATATAATAGTAGAAAGAATTATTATAAAAGTCCAAGAAAAATTTTTATTTTTAGTGGACTCTATACCTCTTTAATAATTGTACTTTAAATATCATTCATATATATTTCTACCATAATTTTTATAATATAATTTTTATAACCGTATAGCAATGGACGCCACGAGGGATACACGGGTACTTGGAAAATAATGAAAAACAGGTTGTACAAAGTTTCGTAATTAAATATGTCGGGGGGGGGGGGGGGGCTCAGTTAAAAGGTATTAGTTTCACCGTGAATGTTTGATGCACGTTTCGCAATTACGGCGTTGTTCTTTGATGCAGTTTGCAGGCGACTGCAGTCTCGTATGCAATCTCACGTCGCCGATTGGCCTTTGTAACATAACGTAACGAGGCGTAATGCAGTGCACGAAAACGTAATCAATGCGGGACAAACATCGTAATGCCCATGTAACTCCGACGTACAATTTAAATCAGCGAGGACAACCCCGGTGTCCCCGGCGTCTATACTTGCTTGATAATGAACTAACTAGCACGTTCTATGCCCGATTAGTTATTATCGATACGTAACAGTTGCATACACGATATTGCACCGTGCACTTTGTAACGATGAAGTATCTCAACATTGTAACCATGCTTGTCGAAAGCAATTACTCAATACGATTACGTTTCGGTTAATTATTTCAACGGTAATAATCACGCGTAGGGGCCATTATGCCAAACGATGGCGAATACAATAATTTATTATTTGCATTGTGATAATAATGTGGAAGAATTAAACTATTGCTCGTTATAATCCATTTAATTGGCCATCGCGCAAATTTTACATACTAATTTTCTACCTGTCGTATAAAATATTTAATTTAATTTAAATTTAATTGATATGATAATATATATCCTTAATTCGAAAATGTGTGTGTGTGTGTGTGTGTGCGTGTGTGTAAATATATATCATAATTCTAATTATATTTTATGCATGCAGCGAATTAAAGAATCTATTAATAATATTAGTGTCTATTTATATAAATTTATTGTATGTAAAATGTATAATATGTATCATACATTTTTATTATTTTTTAAATAATTTATTATCTTCATTGTATTTATATAAGTGTATTGAAGTAATAGCAAAAATTATAACGTAAAAATAAAATTATCTTTTGTTTACACATTATAAATTTTGCTATTATTTATACTTATATAAATACAATAAAGACAATACATTTATCTAAAAATTTTCCCCGACTGATTTATCGTTTACTAAATTTAGTCGCCTTTCTTACAAGTGTTACGTTTCCTATCAAATGTCGTTCTTTTTAAAAACATGAAAATATAATGAGAATTATCACGTGCAAAATGTCGCTCAATTTTCAATGTAGATTACACATACCCGTCACAACCGCAATGTTATCGATGCAACATCGACGTGATAACTATAATTAATTACTCTCGAGGCTCACCGTGGCCCTAGTTTGCGTGTTAAATAATCCAAATATTACAGCGCTTTACAACGGACGACTGTTTAGCCTATTCGATCGACCGTACATGTTTTACGTCGCGTTTGTCACTCACAATTCATATTTCATGTGCTTGTTCCATGCGACGTACGTCTTTCTCCGACATGGTCCTATGTATCGAACTCGAATCTCTACCAAAAAGATTCCAAAAATATAAATCGCGCCTGCAAACAACTGTCAAACTGTGAGATAGATTACTTTCTTTTCTGCAGAATGTATATCGTGTCCTGAAAGCAAGATTGTGTCAACTGGAAAAAAGTGAGCTTTTCGGGACAAGGTTTCAAAAAATTTTAGTCTAATATTTAATCTAATATTTTCTTACATGGCTAAATCATTTTTATTTGATTCAAACAATTTATTTGATGTAAACAATTATATTATATTCTTTGTTGTATCAATTTCTTGATTGCTGTAATGTTATTTTTATGAAAAGAAATGTAAGTCACGCGTGAAATAAAATGATAGCATTTTTCCAGACCATAAACTAGATAAAAAGCATTTATACGAGCGTAAAAATATAAAATCGATTTTTCTTTTTCGGTTATGACAGTCTTCTTCCGGAGCGCGATTTATATGCGCGAGCCATGATATTTATTTTCGCTGGTAAATTACGATAAGCGACACTCGAGTCACGATAAGCGTTCTATCATCACGAATATTGATTGACATTGACATGAGTCAGTTTGTAATAAATAAATCGTATCGGATGATTTATAATGAATCCGAAAAATGGATGTAAAAAATCACGCGCGCACGCGCGTGTGTATATTGACTGTTAGAAATTAGACAATAATTACAAAATTCGTGATGTACTGGTATCAATAAATCGATAGTAATTAATATTACATTATAATTAGTGATATTTATTATTGGTAAATATTATGTTAGATATATAATCTTCTCATATTTGCTTCGACGATAAATTAACTTTTACGTTGAAAAAGTTTATTATTTAAATATACTAAAAAATCTGACTTTCATACATTTAAGTAACAAATTTATATCATAAAAATACAGAATTTTTGTTTAATTGAAATAAAATAAAAACGATTCAAAGAAAAATTAATTAATAATTCAATTCTATTTAAATTGAAACGTAACTGTCGATATTGAGTTTATTTTATACATTTTCTCAATATCGAATTATTTTATGCCATTATCATTAGACGCAGGAGGCATTAACTACGGTTATTCCTGACAGTGGCGTTTCACCCTCCGAAAATGTCCATAGCAATTGTTCGGCATCGTGTTTGCCTCTGCATTCGTCGTCCCGTCACGAAAGCCCAGAGACCCAGAACATTTCGTGCACCGTATATAACTACCCTCTATAGCGAGTCACCACTCTAGTCCAACCCCTCGGTAATCCAGCTGGAAACACATGGCGTCATCGCGTTCGACCGCCTGGCATATGCAACGAAATGCCTCGCGTTCGAATGAGAGCAAAAATCATCAAACCAATCCCACGAACTCGAAGAGTGTATGTATGATATATAACGGTATATATACAGTTATATATCTATTACATTGTTCTGTATAAAGTAGATTCAAGGATACTAATTTCGTGAAATGCTTTTATAAAATAAGTACGATGTGATTTATAATTCTCCATTATGTTAAATTCTATATTACGCTGAAATGGCACAACTCGTTTTAAAGATTATATACGTTACAAGTTTTATGAAAAGTTAAATAGAAAGGTAATCGACGGCTTATTTACTCTGCGAATGATGTATTTTATGACAGACGTTTAACGTCGTTTAATTATCCTATAAATAGATGGAAATTATAAAGTTATAAGGGTAGAAGAAAGAGGGACATTACAGGCAAAATGAAATTTATGAAATCGAACAGGGGAAATCTATTGCGAGTTTTTCGATCAAAGCCTGCTTTTCTGTTGAGCTCATTAGGTGCTCTGACCCTTCACGCTCGTGGATTAGATGGCTATCATGATTAGAAGCTCCCTTTTGCAACCCTATGGGTCGCTACGTTTTTAGAAGCTGTGTGTCCATAATGCTTTGTCAGCATTGTAAACACAGGAGTTTCTCCTTTCTGTCGGATGTATTTTCTGTGATGACTTTCGAAGGACAACTCCGGTAACTTACAGTTCGAAATTTATCATCTTCCATAATTTTTCAGACAGCGTTATTTATAGGATTTTCCTTGCATAAAACATACTTTCTTAAACTCAAACTGCTTCACATTTTAGGATTCTGCTCCGATTTGCAAGGATCTCAGATTTGCAGGAGAAACATCGTTTTTCTCTCTGTTTCTATATACAGTGAGAGCAGAAAGTATTCGTACAAGAAATTTTTTTATAAAAAAGGCCTTTCTTGTAAAAAATAAACATTAATTAACAATTTTATACAATAAACATATTTTGTTCTAATATAAACAAATGAGCTTCACATGTATTCCTGATTTTAGAAGCTAAATTTCTCGACTGTACTGTTTGAGCATCCAAATAATAGAATTTTTTATTTTCGCTTCTTTTTTAGATGATATATTTTCTATAATTGAGGGAATGGGCGGAATAAAGGCCTAATTATAAAATTTTGATATTAATAAAAATTAAAATAACTTGCTACTTTTTTATTATATACAATATCAAATGAATTTATGTAATGTCTTTAAGAAGTTACAATACTTTTCTATCACGATCAATATTACATGAAAAAGTTAATTGCCGGAAAAGGTGCCTAAGTAGAATTGTGCTTTTCCGCCTATCCCTTCAATTAATACATATCTTTTTGGTATATATAATTTTTGAGAAACATACAGTCCATTTTATTCTTTATGAATAAATTGTTAATTATTCAGCAAAAAATAAACGTCAATTAAAGGTCGAATCAATGTCGAATTGATGTTGAAATCATCATATTGATATCGATTCAACATCAATTTGATGACTCATTTCTTGCTGGACAATATTTACTTTTTAAAAATAAAGTTTTTTTAAAAAATATTTTCTCTGTACGAATACTTTTTGCATTCATTGTACATGTATATTTAACTGCGCAACTCTTTCAGTGTAAAACGCTTCAACATTTATTAAGTTTATTACGAAATGATTAAAATATAATGCTCTATATTTATTTTGCCATTAATTAGAATGACATTTTCATATTGTAAAATTCAAAGAAAAAATATTTTTGGAATATTCAAAATGTCAAAGATAATTTTAAATTTTATTTTAGTTAACAAGGCAATTTTACTATTTCCTTTATTCTCGGTTATTAATACAGTTGTTTCGTAATGTTGTTAGATAATCTTATCAATGTGATTCTATTTTTACGGAGGTAGATAGCGACGTTGTAAACTACATGCCGCGTAGCTCGACATAACCGAGAAGTTTCCAAGTCTTGCGGTCTTTTTTTTCTCTCTCTCTTTCTTTCTCTTCCGGATTTCGATCGCGATCGCGTAGAGAGTAAAAGTAATGAAATTTTTTGAAGTTTCCTTTGATTTGTCCCTTTGCCGACGTGAGTTTTAACGGATGCGAAAATGAGATCTTCGTCTTTGAACTTTCTGCTAGGAAGTTTCAAGAAAGATGCTCTCACGCGTATTATCCATCCGCACTCAATTCCCTTCCCCTCCCCTCAGTCCCTTTCGTCCTCATTCTTTCGCCCATTCGCGCCCTCTCCTCTCAACTTAATCGAAGAGAAGTGAAGAGATGCCCTAAAGACGGCGTATCGACGGAGAATCCTTCCTGGATGCTTTCAAATATCTTCTTAAAGCAATCGTCCACGAAATTGAACCGGCAGTCTAATGTAAGACGCAAAATCAATATTATCATTCCAACGATAATACTCTACTTTCATTCGTTTGACGTTTCAGTCGTTTATTTGTCATTCTGATTTTTGTACTATTAGACAGACATTTAATATATTGATAAACGATCGTGGATTTTATTTCATTTTTGCAGTTGTAATCGAGTTTAAAATGTGTGAATATTGATCATAAAATATCTTATATTTAGTAATTCATATTAAAGGTCTGTTATAAATAGGTAATATAAGGAGATGATTATCGGAGCTGAATATTTATTAGCTTTGAATAAATTCCAAGAGCAAGCAATCAGTTTATAACATAAAAATGCATAAATTTAAATAATTTGGCATCTATAATGTATACCCTCTTAATTTTTCATTATTATTATCGCCAGTAAAAGTAACTCTCATTCCCGCACTCGAAATACAATTTCATTATTTATTATCTGCTTAAATTTAGGTTTAACTTTGATAAAATTCTAATGTCTGTCGTAAAATAATTAAATATGATAAAATTTTCCAAAACCAATCAAATTCGAGTTCTCTCTTGAAAATATTTTTATTTGTATCGCTTGCATACAAGTAAAGATGAGGAAGGTCCATAGAAAGCAATTTCGATTGAATATTCAATATACACATCTGAAAATACAGATTCAATGTCGACTGGCTGATATACAGAAACAGATATCAATATCAAGTAAAATCGACTGCTGGCTTCCCATTGCTGTTATATGCTGAATACAGAAGGCACATATTTATTCAAACTATTTAAACGCAGAAATTCAAGAAAATGTAAACATTCACTTTAAAAAAATAATAAAGAGAAACTAAAACAACCGTGTACTATTAGAAATAATCCAGTATTCTCTTCGAACACAAAAGAGAAATAATATTAAACTCTCCATAGGCACACATATTTTTATTTATTCTAGGCATTTTGGATCTTTTTTGTCCAACTCAAACTTCTTTATTGTTTAGGTTTTCAACAAACCTAGAAAAATTCAGAATTATTTTTCAACATCTCTATTCTATATTGTATATATTACGAAATAGTTATTCAATTCAAATATTATTTAATAAAAATTGAAATTTGACTCAAGAAATTTGAAAGTAAAATTTCGCCCTAAAAAAAAATGAAGATTTTTGAAGGTGCATACGAAGGGTTAAGGATCTATTTTCAATATGTGCTGGGTAGAACATTCTTCGTATGCCGTCAGTTAAAAATAAAATTAGAGAAAGATATAATAATAAAAAATGCGGCACTCAGGATTTTTCTGTATATATCGAATTGGATTGCTCGACGGGAGCTGTGCATCCACTTGCTCCAGAATTTTGTATTGACCAAACAAGACCGATATCGGCTGATTGTAATGCGCGCTTGTGAAGACAAAAAAGTGTTCGGTTTCGAAGAAATTAGAAGTTGCTACGTGACGCGCGCGAAATACGAGCGTGGATGTGTGTATGTGTATGCAATTCTTCCTGAATATTTATGACGAACTCGGAGCTACCGTGACGATAGTGATCTCAGGCAAGGTGGAAGGACAGAATATCATTTGAAGAAGTAAAAAATGGCAGCGCTGTTTATTCATCATTGTAATTGAAACGACTCTCAAATATAAAATCCATTTGTGTAACAAACAAAAAACCATTTCCCGGTATCGTACCTAATACTCAAATACGTAAGGTTATCTAATATTAAAAAGAGATGCAAGGATCTTGAGAATAGAAAAAAAGAAACGCGCATGTCGACATCGTATTACATCATACATACTTTCATTAAGAGAGATTACAAAACATGTACGTTAGAATCCCTTAAGAAAATAAAATGCTCTTGCAATCCTTGTGCAGAATGACAAATTGAAAATATAATCCTAACACGAAACTATTGCTATCAAAAGAAAGAATTGGAATTCATATGTAGATATACTTCCTTAAGCATTTTTCACTGTCGCATTTGGAATTATATAACTGAAATAAGAATTTATTACTTTTTCAAAAAACAAAATTACAATTGATTTTTTCAAAAATACAATATCAAAAATACAATATTGTTTTTTTTTATGTACACAATGAGAGAATTAAAATTCTTTAATTAAATATATTTCAATCATTTATAATAAACAAATTTATGTTTGAGAAAAGTAAAATTCATTAATTAAACATATTTTTTTTATTTACAATAAATAAATTTATATTTCATTAATTTATTTATGATAGAAATAATAGTTCGTAGAAACAATATTACTGCAATGTGTGTAACGAGTTTTAAAATAATCTTTTAAAATTCGTTCGCGCTGACGCAGCAAAATATCGTAGTGCCTGAATAGACAATATATTGAATTATAATAGTATAGCCAAATAAAAATGATTAGCGTTATTTTTTAACGAACTGCAGGACAATCAAACTGTTAAGAGGGATATGTACATACACTTAAATCGTAATCGTACACAAGTTAAATAAAAAATTCATAAAACAATACGTATACTCGGATAACCCATATTGACCTCGATATAATCGAGTATTTCGAATTGTTTATAAAATTATGTGCAATTCGTTGTCTTCCTTGTAGGCAGATATAGAATATCGAGATTTAATATCTTAAGAATGATCTGTCGAAAGGAAATAATCCAAATGTTAGATACTCCTCGCGTGTCACAGTTTTTTATTTCCTTTCTTTCATCCTGTTCTCATCACATACAGTGTTTTTCATAACTAAGTGAAAGAAGTTCCTGAAAAGCTCTGGACATTAAAAATAATTGAAAAATGTAGAATGATTCTCTAAAAAATATTTTTTATATAATTTTTACATTAGTGATCTTTTACATACATACACAAGAACATAAACACAAATATAAGCACGATATCATAATTCTTAGTTAAAATGTTATAAAAAAATAATACTATACTTTGCACTTTCAAATAATTGAATTGAAACAATCCAATTATCTTGTAGTTTGATAAATGCGATATTTTCGGATTTCCCTATTATAGTACAATCGACAAAGGCTAATTAATTTATCAGCATCGATAGCGCGGTATATGCTTTAATTTAACTTGGGTTATCGCAAAACATGCTCTCTCAATATCAATAAAAAATAAATTTAAAACCGACTACTTTATTTTATTATAAAATATTTTTGCATTGGATATGATAAGAGGCTTGTCAATTTTCACGATTATTTTATTAAAAAAAAAACGGATTCGCGTGACCTTTTCAAACTGCTCGGCTTTTTTTCAGAACAAATCATTTTTTCTGTTTCATATTGCCTCTAGAGGGTAAATTAATTAATATCGGTGGCTTGTGAGAAATGTTATCTTGGAGACACTTGAAATGTTCCAGTAATGTCGGTTGCACGAATAAACGCTAAGAGACCGAAAAGCAAACATTCTCGTGATCTTCCAACTCGAATACATATATATTCCTTAGCTCGCCCAAGATTCACGAATGTCCCCATTAATATTCGGTGCTTTCATATTTCACTCAGCAAGATCTAAACCAACCAAAATGTGCCCAAAGTAGAAAGCTCTCGAATACACGTAAATCTCAAGCACTGTATTTACGAATCTCTTAACGATTACTGGCTGTACGAATCTCTTTCTCTTTTTCCCTTTCTATTTTATCTCTTTCTTTCTCTTATATTGTCGTCTTACGTAATGTACCACAACGTAAAAGTATAAAACTTTACGAAAACAATCGACGGTTTGTAAGTTTCAAATATTTCTCAAAACATTTATTCATATTTATTTTCTGTTTTATCGTAAATCAAAATTAAAAGTTCAATTTATATTTTTCATTTTTTAATCATCATAAATATTTATATTATAATTATGTAGACGTATAAAATATATATGTATGAGTAAAATACAAAATTAATTAATTAAATTATGAAATATAATAATTGTCTAGTATTATATGTTTATTAAGTCAAAATATAAATTAAATCAATTATTCAATTTACATTTAAATAAGTTAAAACACGATGATTTAGCAAATATTTTTTCGCTAAATTAAAAAGTGTACATTAGACATTTATGGCACTTGGCTCAATTAAGAATTGACAACTACGAAGTTCTGGCCTATCCTCTCACAAACGTCCCATGTTTTCCTATCCAATAAAAATAGTAGTTCGAGCGTGGGACAAGAACGACTGAAAGAACTGCAAGAACATGTTCCGTCCTCTCCGACTGCAGGCACGAAGAAAGGACACGGAAAGAAAAGCAATCATCAGTTTGTTATATAGGTTTACTCAAACATCCTTTTCATCGGAAAAGTTGTTCTCGAGACGCAGATTGCTTTTAGTCAGCGGTTGGAATTTTTTACGTTATACACGCGCTGTAATTACCCGTACTTTATTCTCATTTCATTCAACCATTTTTATTGTTCATTGCTATAATGGATGCTTTAAAATTAAAACTCATTTATGCAGTCTGAATTTCAGATCAATTTATTATCATTTTGAATGTAAAAAATAATCCTTAAATTCTTTGAGAAACTTTTTTCAGTGAGTTCTCAAGAAAAATGTCAGATTTCTGGAAAAAAATAATTTTGTTGAAGTATCTAAAAATTTTATCTAGAAATGAATCTAAAAATAATTTTATTAATTGTAAAATTAATTACATATAGGAATTTCAAGTATGATGAGTAATGCTACAAAAAGTTTTGATATTCTAGCGATTAATTTTAATTATCTAAGTGTCCTGCATAATTATTTTGATGGTCCAACAAAATTATTTTCAGATCTGTATCAAGCTAATTTTTTAGATATTTCAGCAAAACTGTCCTTTGTGTGAAGACTTCTAAAGCGGAGTCTACAGTAAGACTTTAAAGCGTAAAACTTAAGCTTTTAAGTCTTAAGTCGTAAGAAATTGATCAATCATGATTAAATGTGAAGAGAATTATCGACTAATTGGCCAATTTCTTACGGCTTAAGACTTAAAGCGTTACGTTTTAAAGTCTCATTGTAGATGCCGCTTAATCTATTTATAACCATCTCTTTAGGCAAGAAAAGAATGAGAAGAAAAGAACCGAAACTCGATCGATATCGAAACTCTAAAAATAAAGTGTTAACGTTTCGTTTTGGGACACGCTGTATACACGTGAAAATTACATTATCGAAATTCGATGAATCGCGAGCGTTGAAAATCGCCATGCACGCCGAAAAATTCGAGATGTGTACGCGATAGAAGGAAAAAGAGATGGGAGAAAGGGAAAAGGAAATGCCTTTGGATTTTTTAATCCCAAAAGCCACCTCTAGGTCGCCCACGACGGGCGACGGAAAGTTAAATCGCAGTAACTTTTTAATTGAAATCGAAAAAGTTCACGTTGAACTGAAAAGCGCCGGCAAAGAAATAAATGTCCCGTTGCGTCGCGCCATCCGGTTCAGCTTCTGTTGCCGTCTTTCTCGTTAAATCTTATAAAAACGGAGTTACTCGAACGATAATAATACGGCTGGACTTTAATATACAGCCTCTTTTCGCCCGCCTTCCCCTTTGCGATTTCCTGTTCGGTTTCCTTCTAAAGGCACCGCGACGTTTATTGGGGATATTCAATCTCAATTTTGATCGATGTTCGATGTTTCCTTCCATAATCGATCATTTGACGGATATAATAACAAAATCTCACCCTTTCTACTTTCCAAGATTTGTGCAGTCGGAAAAATCTTTTTTTTTTTTACCTCAGAGTAGGGACGTTAAAATGTTTTTTTCAGCGTCGTCGATCCCACACGAAAGTCATGACTTTCGAGAACAAAAGAGGATGGGAGAAGATAGAATCGCGAAGAGAGAAGTGCGATAAGAAAATTGTACGAAGGAAGGAGAAACTCGGTGTAGAAGTCGCGCCATTGAAAGAAAATGAAGCGGAAGAGATAAAGCTGACGAAACAAAGCGACTAGACTGGCTTTCCTAATTGTGTGATTTTTCAAATTTTCTCTAAGAAGTATCATGGCGATACGAGTTATTTAAACTTTCCCTAAGCGTAATCGAGGTCTATGGAGATATTTTATCTTGGAATATTTTCAAGCAAAAATTATATTCAGTGTTTATTTTGATAAATTCAATTTCCTAGCAAGCGAAAAGAGAAGCGTAGAGAATTGAAAAATAAACTCTTAGTGTAATTGATTCCCCGGTTACATTTGGAAAATTAAGTATTTCTGTCTATTCCAGTGGTAATGCACTGTCTTATGCACTGTTTCATTAATTAAATTGTGTCGGCAATTTTTATTTTGAATAGCAAAATGAATAAAAATAAAATTTGAAAACGAATTGCATCGCGCATGATATTTAAAAAAAAAAAATAATCTCTCCTGCTTTCGTAATAGAATTCCAATTAGCGAAATATAACGCATGGCAGTGATATTTCACCTACTATTTTTGGAACAGAGATATTTCTCGAGTTAACGGATACGAAAATTAAAAATAAATCGATAGTCACATTTATCACGAGAGAAAAAATTATACCGAGAATTATATAAATTCACGCCAGAGAGAGAAGAATGAACGCGTCGCGGTAGATTTTATTTGCAAACAAAAGTTCATATTACTTGAAGTAGGCAAGGTAATTATTATGCTACTGTTAAATATTGCTTTACAAAAGCATCAATCTTACGAAATTGTCTGACGAATATTGGATCGAATATACTGCGTCTCGTTTTTTTAGTTCTCTGTACTTCTTATTGAAGCAATAAAAGAGTGGTTGTCTTACGGATACTGTGTATTCGTATCTGTGTGTATCTGTGTGTGCCTATGTGTGTCGTGTGTGTGGATGCTTGAGAGAGAAAAAAAGATTCCTGCAGACGAGTAAAAATGCAATTACTGGACCCGATCAGGTCTCTTGGTCTTTCTGGAGAATTTATGTTTTCGAAAGGGCTTGCTCCCGGAAAATAGGAGAAATATTTTGTTTATCCGAATATACCGTACACGAAAATGCTTTTCGTTCAATCATTTTCGGCTGTCTGTGTAATTTTATTGAAAATTTGATCACTCGCGCAATTAATAACGTAAAACATTTTCAAAATGTACAATCATTTACGTGGATCGGACACGCGTTTGTATGCGCAATGTGTTCCGGCTTTAAGCAAATTATGCAAAGCATCAAATGACGATGATTATTGATAACGTTAATTACAATAAAAAAATTTTATATATAACATAAACGTATAGCATTACACAAATTCATTAATTAGATAGGTATACATTTCTCAATAATTGTATTAAAAATAAAATGAATGATACTGATAAAAATTAAACTATCAAAAGTAAATTGGTTATATTGAAACAGTTGAATAAAAGGAGTTAAATGAAGTAAAATGTGATTTAAAATCTGTCTCGTTTTATAAAGCGCGAAAAATGCACTTCTGATGAATAGTAATTCAAGGTTAAACGCAGCACTTTGTTTCAATTTACTTGAGTCAAAATTGCATTTATATATAGCTACGTAAATAACTTAATGGAGGGAAAGGTATCTATATGAAAATAAAATTGCGTTTCCGCGTCCAAGACATCGCGTGCGGCGGGGCGGGGGTTGCCATAAAGCGCTGTGAAACGAGCGCGTCGACGAAACAAGATTGAAAAATAAATGAAATCGGCGTCGGCGTGCAGTCGATGAAAAATCACGAGGGTAAAAATGCGCGAGAGAAGCAGTTCTGTCGGAAGTAATCAGACCGAGAAGCATCCGCGCGATCTTCTGTACGCCGTACGTTCGAAAGTGCCATGTCAATTTATCGAGAGCATGTCTTACAAGAATTTTATCCCTCCCTCCCCCCTTCCCCCCCGTATGCACACGTTCTTTGTGTAACTTCGATAATTTTATGAGCGTCGTTAGAAATTCGTTCTGACGTGATTTCCGCGTATGTTGAATAAAACTGCATTTACGAGGGAAAAACAGCGCTACGAAAGACTACGAAAACTCTCGCTTCCATAGAAATCGATATATACTTCGACCTTCCGACTGTAAGCTTGCGATCTTATTTTCACTTGTACTTATACAGTACGAGATAGGGGACTGCGATATCGGTTAGAAGTATCCGGAGCTTTCCACTGCTGACCGGAAATTTGTTTTGCAAATAAAAATGATACCTATTTCACGTTTCGTACATATATGTAACATAAATGTAATTTATTTATAGATCTACAATATATAAAAGTTGTATATAAATTGTGAAACACAAATATATTTTGTTTAACAGAAAATGTGCACTGAGGAAAAAATTCCCAAATTTTTAAGTAATATTTTCTTGAATAGTACTAAGTAAACATTTATGTTTATGTTTAGTAAATATTTATTTGCGATAAAAAAAATGTAGATTTAGTACTATTCAAAAAAATATTAGTTAGATTAAAAACAATTTTTTTTAGTGTGTAGATTTTTAATTGAAAACCTCCCCCCCCCCTCCCCAATCGGTTGCATTTTTTATCTCTTTATTACAGTATGTTGCCTTTAGCGCAATAAATGAACTAAATAAATATAATAAATTATAACTTTTTTAAAAATAAAGTTTGACATTTCAATCATCCACTTTTCCAATCCTTTTTTGCGTAATATTACACGAAGCACATATGTCACGTAAAATCCGTATTAAACATACCTATATCTTTGTGATAAAAATTCGCAAACGCTTGTAATATATCCCATGAGAGAAATGAATCGCGTTAAAATGAAGTCACTATCCTTATAGAGGATTAAAATATCTATCTCGCACGAACGTTATACTTATTCAAGTAGATGAAGTAGAAAAACAAAATAAAAAGAAACACGCGCTCTGACATTATTCAAAAGTGAAAAGAACTATATATGTACAACAGCAAGTATTTTTCTCAAAAATATTCCGTTAAAAACAGTTGTGGTTTATGAATTGCCACTTCGAGCGTTCAGTTTGCGGCTATTTCTTCAATAAAGAAGTCGTCTTTGCTGACTACGTCGCAGACATGTCACGTACATGTTTCAAACATGTAGATTCTTGGTGAGAAACGTCACGAGCACGAATGTCAATGCCAAACATTTTATGTTCTTTATATATTATCGTGGTTCGATTCAAGATACACGCGACATTTCACTAATTAAATTGCGTCGACATTTCCACTTTGAACAGTGAGATTAAAACGATATTATATCTGATTCTAAATCTACAGAAGGAGGAGAAAGACAGAATCCTGTTTTCTCGAGGAACTCGAAAATTTAGTGAAACTTCCGAAGCACGACCCGGCAATCCTGATTAATCCTTTCACTTTACGTTGGTAATTTTGAAGCTTATCCCGAACTTCTTCAGCGCAGCAATAGTCGATAGTTTACTAATCAGGGCTTTAATTTTATTTTCTAACGCCTGATTTCTTCCCCTTTAATTGACTGTCGGATAAAGTTATTCGTGCAATAACTTTATCGTCTCTCTTTTCAAATTTCTGTCTTCCTCTTTCTTTGTAACACTTACGATAGTATAGAAAAGAAATAAAAATTATTTATATAGGGTGGGCCATCTATTGGTACGTTTTTGAATTTCGTCGTATGGCAACACCGAACGAGCTACAGACCCGAAATTTTGACAGTTTATTAGTCATACCGTCCGCGGCACGAAACAACATGTTTTCTCTTGAAGAGCGTTTTGAAATTTTAAAAACTTATTTTCAAAGTCAGTGCTGTGTCGCCGAAACTGTACGAATTTTGAAAAGAAATATGGAGCACCGAAGGAGCTATACGCAAATTGGTGAGGAAAGTTCGTGAGAAAGGGATGTTAGTGGATGACAGAAGTGGTCCCAGAGCTCGGACAGTGCGCACACCCGAGAATATTGAGGCTGTGGCCCAAAGTGTGAGACAATTCCAGCTTTGAAAAACAATAGTCCAAAATGTCATTAATAATTGGGGTGACCGAATGGCATACTGTAAGGCCAGTAGAGGGAGCCACATGAACGAAATCGTTTTTCATTCTTGACGCGGATACTTTTAGCTTCACAACAAAAAAAAAATTAATAAAAAATATCAATGTATGCTCATTTGATCGCATTTTTAAAAACGTACCAATAGATGGCCCACCCTGTATTATAATAATATAATACAATAATAGAATACAAATAGCAAATAGAATTTAATAAAGCCTGAAAAATCAACTATAAAAAAATAAAATTATAAACATATATTTGCAAAATGTATAAAGATTCATGCCTATTGTATATACTTTCTAGATACCCTTCCCTCCCCCCCCCCGTAAATCCGTCTGATATTTTCGTGCACGAAGTCTACTGTTACTTATGCGCGTGAAAACTTTCGGCGGCGGATGAATCTTCTGAGTGAGAACTACATACTTTAGGAAGAAGTACATCAGCGGCTGTCGAAGATTCCCGAGAGACCCAAGATCGAAGATTGATCGAGTAGAAACTCTTTTATCATATCGACATTTTCCTTTTCCACGAGAAAGTCTCAATGGGCACGTATGTTTGCATGAAATAACGGTTATTGTATTTTTATCATTTGAGCCAGTAATTTAAAAAATATTGATATAATTTCTTTTACAGCAAAATTTTCGTTAACTTCAACTCGCAGACTGGATTTCGCGCGAAATAAACACGAATATTGTGCCACAGGCGGTTAAAATATGAGAGTGCGGAAAAACGAGATATATGGTTCATTTAAAGTTCTCCGAACGCGATGATGTAATCTTACCTTTTTATTAATAACACGTAAACATTTTCGAAGCACGAAAATTCATCTCATTTTTAGATAAGGGAATTTGTGATTCGAGAGTCGGATGTCGTTCGTCCGGACGAGATAGTGACGGTCGTGTGTATTCTCTTTCTTTCTTTCTCTCTCTCTCTCTCTCTCTCTCTCTCTCTCTCTCTCTCTCTCTGTTTCTCATCTTATTACTTGCCTTTGCCGAGTAACGTATGCACACGGTATCGTGCGTATCGCGATACGTGTATGCGATATACACACGACTGGTCTAACAAGAACCGTATTTACGTAGCCAGCGGCCGCATGCGAGAACGCCTCGTGTAACTAATCGCGTATTCCAGGCTATTGCTAAGAAACGCACTGAAGAAACATCCCTCTAAAAACAATGATTCGCAACTCTGACAAGAAAACGTGATTTTGAAAAAAATTATCAAAGATTATGTTACGAAAAATCATGTTTGAAATAGATACTCTAGCTAGTCAAATCTTGAGGTACTAGCATAAATTGAACATGTTTGGTTATTTTAACTTAGATACAGATATCTCGAGAACGATGCATTTTTTGAAATAAATTTCAAATAAAAGTTGTAAGGTTTGAAAAGAGTTATCAAATTATTATTTAGATTTCTTTCCAAGACCTTATTGGTAAAGGAAACGGAAACTCTAATCAAAACTATGGAATTTTTATGATAAGGTGCTAATTTCACTCATTTGATGTTCATTTCAAACTCTACAACTTTTTTTTCAAAAATATATTGTTCTTGAGATACTTTATGTCTAACAATAGGTTGAAATGATTAAATATGTTCTGCCTCAAGTCAGGTACAGAATTCAGAATCCCAAGATTTGACTACTTAGAATACCTATTTCAAATTTAATTTTACGACTGGTAATGTATTTTTGATATCACTTGCAATATAGCAGCAGTTCTCTTACGAATGATATTGTAAACGATATTCTCATATTTCCTTTACAGAAATTGAATACGGAAAGATAATTAATTATTTAGTAATTAAGTATTAAAAGTATTATTGTTAATGTTCAAAATGAGTGATTTCAAATATTAAATTGACTAATATCTATTAAATTAGATTTCTGCAAAGATTTTATAAAAAATTACGAAATTTTTACGATAAAATGGTATACTGTATTATTTGTACAAAAATTTTTCGTGATTTCTTATAGAATGTAGTGACCAAATTGCGAAAAATGAACTTGGCACCATTTTAATTTAATTGGAAGTAAATTTTGTTAACAGAAACGTTAAGACAAGATACAACAGTTGGCAAGATGTACGTTATTTAAAATGAAGGACTCCTTGTAAAATAATGGAATAAATAATGGCACTTGTTTGTCATTTAAGTCTAAAATAATGCGATGTTATTCACAAATAATAAATGAGAATGATATGTCTCTCATCCACCTCCGTATTCTCTTTTAGTAAACCAATATCGCGAATAGTTAAACTACAGAATGTATTTATAGTACGTCTCGGATGCACTTTAACGCGGGTACATTTCAGTGACATAGGTGGAATCATGCGCTGCATTGTGTTACTAAGCAACAGGAGACAACTTCTGTTGAAGAGTCTCGAGCTGCAGGAACGAAGAAGCGCCAAGTATGTAAACCATATGGAAACCTGTATGCGGCGAAATTGAGGAAAATAAACAACACGTCGTACGTGCAGATGTTTAATCGCCAAATACGTAATTTAATTTCTCTTGAAAAATATTTGTCATAAATGTACATTATATCATCCTTTCAAACTATGCTAATCAATGTTATATGTACTTAAGAAGTCTTCCAAAAATTCGATTAAAATTACAAATTGAATCAAGGATAAAAAAAAAGATAAAAAATAAGAAAAATATTCTTAAAATAAATTAGGACATTATTCCATGTAAAAATAGAAAGAATTAAATAAGAGAATATCTGTGATGGAAGAATAATCTTTTTTTTATTAGTAAATGCGTAGAAATCTATAAATATACATATGTATGCAAAATAGAAAATAAAAAAAATATCTATTATTCTGAAATAACACGTATCAATCAGGAAAACATGATGATCTGAGCCTTTGAAGAGGAGGTGCAAAACGAATTTGAATCTCGGGGGTGATCGATTACACCGCTCGTTTCACGTTGCGAAAAATCGCACCACTATTCCCGGGTTAATAACTTTTCTAATGGAAAGTGATAAAGTACTATTTTAACGCGTTACGTGCATTCGACGGAGGCCGCCGCGAGCAGGAAAGCCCATTAACGGTTTTTGTGTAAACCTATGACTAACATGATGAGCCAGCAAGATACGTTATATAATCGTTCGACGATGTTGCACGCGTGCGCTCGTCGGTTAATAAACAAGCATTAAATTTTCCAGCCAGAGGTTCCGAAATGAGCTACTCGATTCCAACGTAAAACAAACTGACAACACTGACGAACAAAGGAATTAACTTAAATTGTTTCCGCTGATGAAATATTGTAATAATATGATTGGCTTAGAAAAGCTTCTCATGATACTCATTTAATTCCAGAATGAAATTAATTAAAATAAACTCGCAGAGAAATTAGTTAAAATAAAATCGTATATACAATTATATCAGATCATGTTTGAAAAAATAAAAATCGTCATTATCAAAATTCATTTATCTTCGATAATTTAGAAAATCATGATGAATTGCTGAAAAATTGTCAAGCAATTTATTATTCGATTTTAGCTTACTATTTTCTTAAAAAAAAAAAAGGCATATCATAAGTTGACATAAAATAACTTTTCATGATTATTTTATATTAATAAGTATATAAAGTATGATAATTTCTGAATTTCCAGAAATTTTTACAATAAATCTCTGGCCAAGATCATTCATTTCACAAAAAGTAAAAAAATAGATTTACACACCACTTGTGGACGATAAATGCACTCGAAGTCCGCTGTATTATAAAGTGTCGTTGACACTTTATATTGTCCGAGTTAATAAAACGGAAACCGTAAAATGGCTTTTCTATCCGCCAACACCGAGAATAATAAAATTCCTCTCGTGAATCACACACTAGCGAGGTATAGCTACAGTTTTAATTGCGGAAATTCTTTCCAGAGATATTTCGAAGCAGTTATCTCGCGCTTACACACTGGAGCCACAACGCGTTTACGCAACGTACGCAACGTACGCAACGTATCGTTACAAAATTATTACATTATAAACATTGTAGCACAAAATAGTTTGCCACTGCAAACCGAATATATCGGTTCCCACATCAACCGTGAAATTCATGTTTAGAATGTTACAGAAATATCGTATGGAAATATAATGTTCACTCGCTATTGTGTTATTGCTGTTATAATGCACAATTATTATTTGACAGATGTTGAAATTAACATAAAATTGTATTCATTAATATGAACATTTAGGATAAATATTTATCGGATGCAAACAAGATGTTATTACATGACATTAAAATAAATTGAGTCCAATTAATGAATCGTTATGCAATAAATATACTAATTGACGTGTTTTCATATGAAAAAATATGAAAATTTCTTTCTCTATATTTTATATTTCTGTTCAGAAATAGACACAAGGAAGAGATAGAATTAAGACTATTCTATTACTAGAGCTCACTTAACTTTAATATTTAGCAGTTTAACTTTAAACTCAAACTTTTAAACACCGCAAATATATAGCAGTGTAGCAACACTGCCCTCACGGATTCTAATTTTGTAGAAAAGCTCACAAGTTATTGTTCTAACTGCATATCGTCGGAATAATACTATTATCGTACAGTGAGATTATAAAGCGTTACGATAAGATAAAGCAGTCGTTTACACGCTCGGATTTATCCATCAATTTTCTTCGATTATCAGTCAGTAATATCTATAAATGCGAGATCACACGCTCCCGTAAAAACAAACCACCGTCGTAATAAAATATCGATAGCAGTTATATTTAGCCCTTCACAGTTTCCGATATATTCAAGCAATAATCCACGACGATCTGCATAATCCTCGACGTTGTTTTCACTCAACTGTATAAGCTATTTTAACTGTGGAACTTACTCCATGTGTATACAAATGCGACACAGAACGCAGAACTAAATCGTGAATTGAATTACTTCTGTTCTTATTTGGTTATCTTTAGAGACATTTATAAACTATTTTTTTTTAACACAAATTTAAGTCAACTTTAAGTTTCACAGTTAAAGGCTATGTTCATTTTATTAATAACATATTGCTAGAATCTATTTTTCATGAGATTTCTTTTTTTATTTGTGAAGCTTTTTGTTTCACGATCTCTTTTCACAAAATTCGAGAAATTAGGCGTTCATTTTTTCTATATAAAAGTGTTAAAAATAAAATGTTAATTTTAATCTAAAAACGTATATTGGATTTTCTGAGACATACGTAAAATGTTAAAATTAACATTTTATTTTTAACAGCATATTTATAATTGCATTTTATTACCGTATTTCTCGTATTTGAAGCAAGATATATTTTCGAAAAAGATCGGACAGGGAAAGGCGAAAGGAGTAATATGCAGAAAGTAACGAAACATGTAATATGGCGATTCTCGCATTGTACAGTCGCGTTCCTGGTGTAGAGTACCGAGGGGAATCGGCATTCCTGTATTCCGGAAAGCGTCTCGACTGCGGTACATGACCCCGATACAGGTCGTATGACGTAATTAGGGATACAGAAACAATGCTCGGCTTTGCCATCGCCGTTCTATTAATGCCGCTTAATCTCCGATGCCAATAATTACTCTCAGACCGAATATTATATTGCCTTGAAGCGTCGCTATTCGTCCCGACATGAATTCAATGGGCCGCACAGTTTCGTTTTAATATATCCTCATGTTTTAGTCATAAATATGACTGTCGTCGTATGATTAATTTATCAGTTCATTTCAATGATAACGTAATAATGCAATCCCTCGCGATCACGAATCTTTTAAATTTCGATAGTGCTTAATTGAATTGCTGATTTCAAGAAGAAAGCCAGTTAACCACCTAACTAGAATTCTCTGAGAACTAAAGAAATCATCTTTGCTTTGTAACTTCAGACACAAGCACACACACATATACAGACTTTGCTCTTTCGTATATTACATTATACTCGTATTTATATCTTATTTTATACTGTTTATGCTGTTTATACTAATTAATCCACTTAGACGGAAAACAAGAAAAACAAGAAAAAAAAGAAAAAAAAGAGAGAAAGAGAGAATTCTTCCTTTTTATCAGTGATTCAAAATCACTCTCGTATTTTTACTTGCCCAACGAACGTGCGATGAGAAATTTGAAAAAAACGCGTGAAACGCGACATTCATTTCGCTTATGTTTTTCTCGCACTAAAAACATAATCGCCTCGCGCGTTTATCTATCCGGAATAATTGTGCATCGCAATGACTGGCGACAATAATGGAATCAATAGCACATCACATATCGATAAATTAATACCACGTGTTTTATTTCCGCCACTCCGTGCCGGACGTTTCTCTCGCCGCGCTGCTGTATTAAAACAACGCGATGTTGCAGGTATTTACAGCGGAGAACGCCAGATCCCGAGTAATTCTTCCTAATTGCCAGGGCGGCGCAGCCTGGGATTAAAATGCACGGTACGTGGTGGAAATAGTTAATGCCACACTCGCGAAAATAAAAGTCTCCTTCGTTCTCTTATACACACATATATATTGCCTTTTCTATTTTTTTTTCTTGATAGAATAATTCATGGCATTAAAAAAGTCGTATACCCTCCTCGATAAAATTGTATTTAGCAAAGAAAAACAGAATTTAATGAAGAAAAGACTTATGGGAGAGTTTAAAGAGAGTACATGTTTTAACAATTTTTTTTTAAACAATATTGAGTAAAAATCTACCGATAAAATTAAACATAAATAAATGGAAAACGCTATATTTGATCAAGGAGGATCTTCGTGCCTATAATATTTTTTGTGATTATAAATTTCCAGTTCAAGTAAACTGTGCGCCGATTATTTGTCTATCTTGAAACACGGTCTTAGATTGAAGCTCTGAAGTAGTAACATCATAATTTAATGCATCATTAATATTAAAAGATGTTTTCTATATCAACTGTATCAACATTATTAGGCGGTGATAAGATTATGATATAAAGGTAACGTATGTATTGAACGAGAGTATATAATATTACAAGTAGATAAATAAGAGAGAAAAGCGGATAAAGTGAAAAGAAATAAAATGAAGTAAAGTAGGTAAAGAAGCAAAGTCAGAGGGTTTAATCAGAAAAGTAGGAAAGTAAAGGGATAAGCATAAAAAATTTATAATAATATATGTGCGATAACTTGCGGACGAGATAGATGTATGAATGAGTTAAGAATTTATGTAAACCAAGTCCCCTTCTTGGTTGTAAATATGCTGAAGTGTAATAAATTCTAATATCATTAACTAGTATTATTAAATTGACAAGCAATTTATTATTATTGAAAAAATTATTATTGTTAAAGAGATAAGCTTAAGTATCTTTTAAAATCTTGTAAATAATTTATTGCAAAAAATATTATCTTAGCCGGGATTCGAATCCGAATCTCCCAAATTTCGGATGTCCTTCCAATTCGACTACCGTATGATAATATTAATCACAATGATTAGTATAAATAGGAAGAATGTTTTTCAGGCGACATAAATAAACAATATTAAGTGAAAATCGAGCGATGAAATTAAACACAAATAAATGGAAAACGCCCCATTTCCACTTAATATTATTTCAAGAAAGTTATAAAAATATATATCTTGACCGAATATAGCGTTTTCCACTTTATATTTAATTATTTTTAAGTCAAGGAGCGCAAATTTTGATATTTATATCGATACGTGCATTGTGTTTACACGTGTATTATTTCTTGATAATTATACATTTAATTATAAAGTTTACGCTGATATGAGAAATATATTACACAAAGTCAAAAACAATGACGCTAAGAGGGAGCGTACCCTCGTCACCGTGAATTAAAGTAAAAGGGCAAATGGTGCAGTGGGACGCACACGGTATTAAAGAGGCCGGGGTGTCGGAAGGAGAATGATTAATCGTCGAGCAATCTCTCTTATGCGTTTGTAAAAAAAGAACAAAAAAAAAGAAAGATATGCGTGGGTGAACACAAAAACAATCGATGATATCAATAATATGACATGTTTACGAAATATATCATACAATTTTGATCTATTCACTTTACTTAATGTAGTACTTATTATGTATAAATTCATATATGAGATATCCAATATTTAGTAGTAGTCTCTTATAGACTATAGAGATAATTTCTATTTTTAAAAATACAGTAATTTGGTATTTAAAAGTAAAAATCCGTTTCAAACATTAAAGTAAAATTTTCTATTATCCATTTACAATGACGGAGTTTGTATTAAAAAAATTATAAAAGTGTCAAAATAGCCGTACTAAATTAAATCTAAGGCTGAAAATATATATATTCTTGAAATTAGATTTTCAGATTCTCGAAGATGTTGAGAGCTAGAGATTTTCCTGGGTTTTATTTCCAGAGATTATATTTTAAATAATTTAAATGGAACTTTAAAAATTTGCAAGCATCAGGTATAAAGCTTGGTGGAAAAAGATCAATTCCTTTGAGAATATATTCTTGCAATAGTGTGCAGAATCTTCTCTAAGATATCTCGTATACAAAAGAGTGGACTCGAAATGTCAACGATCTAATATTCCTTTGATACGTGAGATCGTATACGTCCACTTGCTAAATAAAAGACAATTTTACATATTACTGTATTAAATATTTTTCGAGTTTAATGATATATTGCACTATCCGAGTGCAAAAGCTTCTATATCTTTAGAAATTGTCCTAAAGATACGTGTGTGACAAATAAAATTCATGTAAGATCATTTTAACAAAATAAATAAATAACCAAAAAATAAAATAAAATCTATTAAGTTTTTACCATAAAACATTGCAGCTTTCATTATAAATAAAATAATAGCAAAATACAAATATTGCATTTGCATAATTCTGTTTTATAATATTCACTGTAGTAAAAAAATCAAATCTAAGAACAATGTAATGGAAGGATATTCCTATAACCCCGGTTTTTAATTTTCTGGTAACTCGTGACTAAAACCTAAGACATAATTGAAAAACACAGACAATAGGAATAGGGAATAATAGATTTCAATCTATCAGAAATCGATGCAATATGAAAGTTTTTGAAAGTGATAGATTTAAATATCTTATCCCTTATCCCTATTGCTTATACTTTTCAATTGTGTCTCAAGATTTAAATTTAACCTTATTGAATCTGATAATAATATAAAAATTGTTTTTCTAGCTATGATTAATTATTAAATTGATAATTTTTTTATGGTAATTTTAAAAGTTATTCACTACAAAATCATCAGTTGAGTGATTAATCATAGATCGAAAAATATAATTTTTACATTATCATCAGATTAAATTTAATCATAAATTAACCATAAAATGAAAAATTAGGCCTATCTGTTACGTATTTAATTACTAATACACCAAAATGTTTATCAAAATATGAAAAAAGATAGAATAAGAAAAAAAAATGTAAAAAGGATGTTAACAGCTTCCTCCTTCATGCTTTTGGGTCAACTAATGTGAAGTCTAAAGCAAAACATAATTCAAATTTGAAAGGTTACAGACAACTGAATGTTTAATGTACGTAAGCATTAGTATTGACAAAAGTACGAATGCTATTCCGTGTATTTATGGATGCACAAGAGAAGAGGTTGCGTCGTTCGAAGTTTCAATATATCAATCAATATTGTTCTAACGCGAAGCATGAATATGTCGGCACGAAGGTTACACGCCGTGATACCTCAATACGTCTAATCAACACTGACAAACGTAAAGGTTGACTTCATGTGGACGCGCACAGTGATCGCGTAGAGAAGGAAGAGATTACATCGCAAGACATCTCAATATGCATAATCAACAGGAACGAGCCCAGGATGTCGCTCTGTCTATCTTACGGATGCATAAAGAGCAGCTCATGTTGACCGAAATCTCAATATGTCTAATCAACATCATTTCATCACATAGCATTAACATTACTCTGTATACCTCTGAGATCTTACGCTGATATTTCATTTGTCGTACAACAATGGATGCTTTCTAGCAAGATGACACAATATGAAAACTATGACCGGTATTCTTAGTCGGTTCTTATTTCAAGATCGTCTTAAGTAAAGCCTTAAGATATAAATACGCATTAAATATCAATAGTAACTCAATCTTTTCAAGTAACATTATATCGCTTAAGTAACATTTTGTTATTTTTAACTTCCATGTGTCTCAAAATGTAAGTCAATCCGTTTCTGTGGTTAATTTCAATGTAAAATGACGCCTACATTAATACATGCTTAGTAACCAATAAATCGAATTTTTTTTATTCAAATTTAATACACTTTCTTAAGTTAAAATGTTTAACTTTATTGTTTTAGTTAAATCAAATTTAATTTAGTTAAAACGATATATCAAGTAGAAACAATGGTAACTTATAGAAATGATTAAAAATAAGTCAAATTTGATATAATTTGACATTAAGAATTTAACACTGTATGATTTACTTCGTTTGAAAAGTGTTGAGCCTCAATATGAAGATGGCATTACTCGTCAAAACCATTTCTGGTATTACAATCGTACATATTTTGCAAGATACCTGTGAAAATTGTAGCCATTTTGGACGCTCAGTTATTGTCCGAGAGTTATTGGCCCTTGTATATAACATCTTAACGCTGTACCTAAGACAGTCTTAAATATAAAAACCAAGATAAACACCAGTTTGTGGCACAAAAAAAAACTTAAAAATGTAAGACTAGGAAGTAAATCAATATTTTGAATTTCCTACTGCTTATTTCTTTACCTTTCATTGTGATCGACCGATTTGCTTATATCTTGCCTTTTTTGTGTCACGGCCTTCGCAATGAATCATTTCATCTTTAACATTGGTAAACAAAGATGTAATGATTCATCGTGTTACACTAGCTGCATTCGATTTGACCGCTCACGCGTTGTAAGCTTCATTTTATCTTCTTTTCGCATGCAATGATTAATGAATAAAGATAGAATAAAGCTTATATCGCCTGAGTGCCTAAACTGACCATAGCCATTATGTCATCAATGGATATTTTCCATTTCGTGACACATGGTCGACACAAGTATCGTTCTATCACTGAAATGCTAAGATAAAACGATGTTTGTGTTGATTTGTGTTATTAGTGGCCAATTTCTTAATCTCAAGATAACTTTGCGAAATATCTCCCAAATATCTCATTTATTCGCGAGATATCTCCCAAAGTTATCTAGAAATGAAGTAATTGGTCATAAAGCATGTTGTATCTCTTGCTAAAAAGATTCTCATCTTATAATCGATTGACTATAAGAGGATTTCTGGAGACTCGGGAACTCCATTCTGTAGCCAATGAATGGACTTGAAAATATTTCTCGTATGATAAATAAAATATCCTTAAATTATTTTATCAATAACAACACATATAAATACCGTGTCAATGGTTCAGTAGAATGTTTATTTTGCAACTGTTGAAAGTTTTCTTCTTCACTGAGGTAAGACTATTTCTTTCTACCCATTTCTACTAATTTAGTTTAACTTTGATCTTGGTTCAATTAATTCTTCATTTTTTTTAGTTCTAAGAACCAGAAAAAGATAAAGAGTAAGTTAAATTGAGATCAAAGTAAATCTATACATTGGTAAAAATGGACATTACATTTAAAAGTATAATCCAATCAGCGAATCAAAAAATTTCCAATAGTTTCAAAATAAACATTCTGAACGGTCATTGGCTACACTCAGCAGAGAAAGCAGCTTTGCAACTGTTATAAAATTTTTTGTAATATGATTAATTTATACATTTAGATTCAAGAAATCAAGAAGAAGAGAAACCAAAATGATGTAAAAAAATTTTACAACAGTTGCAAAGCTGCTTTCTCTGCTGAACGCAGCCAAAGAAAAGATTCAAAGGGAAGATCGTATCACGTGTGTGAATATCACGCGTATCAACATCAGCAGGCAGCAACGTCGTTCCACACATTCATAGGCATATAAGGAAAGAGGTCGCACGGCGTATATAGAACTTCGTCATTGTCCGTCCTAATAAAAACGCTATCCTAGACATATACGGGAAGCGGTCGCATATGAAATGCATGAACGGCCTGAAACTCTACAGACAAGCTAATTAACGAGCCCTGTTTCGTGCATCCATAAATACGCAAAGACATCGCGCATCATCTCGACGCACGTAGTGCGTATTGTCGGTATCAATGATACTGCATATATATGTACATACATACGCGGTACATTCGAGCATGAGAGAAAAAGAAGTTACATCGAAACGCTCGCGCTGTCCAGGTCGCAAAGGATTACCACCATCATCGTCGTCATCGTCGTCGTCATCGACGCCGACGACGACGACGACGACGACAGTGGCGGCGGCAGCAGTGGCGCGCAGCGCGAGCGTTAGAAAACGTGTGCAGAGTATACTCACCGTGTGGCTACCATAGGGCCTAGGAAGGGTGGTATTGCTGCCGGAGGTAGGGGTAGACACGGGGGTGGCGAGCCGCTGTGGTGTCTCCGTGCGACGAAGACGATTCGTAGACATGAGGCGGCACGGAACGCACCTCGTCGACTATGCCGCTCGTCGTACACACAGGTACCGTGCCGCACGCACCACGTACACGCGCCGTCATCCGGCGTGGTTGTGGCAGAGGGGGTGGAGGGAAAAAAAACCCCGAGAAAACCGAGAAGGTTTCGAGGGAGAATCCGGGTACCTCGTGATCTCGTCGACACACCACACACGCACGCACGCACGCACGCACGCACGGCACCCAACGGCGGCGACAGGAGAGGAAGGGGGAGGCAAAGGCGAAGGGAAGCCGGGAGAGAAACACTCTCCGGATGACTCGTCACGAGGCACCGAGAGGCGCACTAGGAAGCGTAGTATTCCGATGACGACGATGACGACGGCGGCGGCGGCGGCGGCGGCGGCGGTGGTGGTGGTGATGGTGGCGGCGGCGGATTAATATGGCCGTCCCTCGGTTGACAAGAAGGCTCTGATCGCGCGTAAAAACGAGCGATTGCAACGCTGGCGGTAGCGGCAACGGTTGCTCGGTGCTGTTGGCACAACGACGAAATGGCACGGCGATGCGACAATGACGGCGACGACGACAGCGGTAGCGACGCACTTCGTTGACGGCCTTCTTATAGCTCGCATACAACGCGCACGCATTTGTTTCACTCGCGGGGAAACGACCACGCACCACCCACGAGCACAATGACTTGGCTGGAGCTTTAAAGCGCGACGTTGAAACACATTCAACGTATGCGTATCTCTCTCTCTCCCTTACGCGCTGTCGCTCTCCGTTTCTCCCTCGTCGGATTCTTTCCACGCGACCCGGCGATTACGATTCCCTGCTGATTACTCTCTTCTTTCTTCACTCACTCGCCCGTTCTTATCTTGATCTTATTTCTCAGAGCAGCTTCAATCGAAGCACGATCTTGCTATCCCTTTCTCTCTCTCTCTCTCTCTATCTATCTATCTTTCTCTCTCTATCTCTCTGTCTCTCTCCGTTTCTCTTTTCACGTAAAAGTGCGATTGCTTCCGGGCTACGTTTTCACTCGCGACGAGCACGTATACGAGTTTTGGAACACACGTTATCTCTCTCTCTCTCTCTCTCTCTCCTTTTATCTAGCTGTCCGTTTCTCCTTCCTTCGTCCTTTTGCACTCTCTCTATCTCTATCTCACTCGCTCACTCGTTTTCCCTGGACGTTCCGTAGTTGATCGTCAGGAAACACCGAGAGGGAGAGAGAAAGAGACACACACTGTGTGCAGTTGTCGGTGATGAGAAATCTTACGGCACTTGACGGGATCAACGGGCCACCACCTTCGCTCTCTCGTTCTCGTTCTCTCACACGTCCGTTCGTCGCCCGCGACGATGCTTGATGCACAACGGCACGATCCAGACGGCGTACGCGGACGTACACACGCACGCACGGCTATTTTCACGCTACGCGAGGACGTGACGCGACCTCGGTGCGAACGACAACGTCAACATCACCACCGTACGCTTTCGTGGCGGCCATCTTTTTCGGGGATACAGTGGCGATACGCGAATCGCGGAACGTGAAACGCACGCGCGTACATGGGTGTAAGTGCGCGAGGGCGCTGCGCGCGTGCGAGCGGAACTGGCGCCACCCCGCGCCGCCATCGCGACATGTTTTTCGTATCCGACTGTGTGCGTGTCTTGTGTGTTGCGTATTCCGTGCGAGAGCGGCACGCAGGGATGTGCCAAACGCGAAAACTGAGTGTTTTTCGTCGTATGCGGAGGAGTGTATAAGATTGTATATCTTCAAATAAGACGAAAATTATTTTTTTTAAAGTGAACGAATTTATGAGAATATTTTATAGTTATTTTATTGGTCTATTTAGTATTTGCTCATTTTTGTAATTTTCATCTCGTTTCAAAATACAATTGATTCCAATTGTTGTTTGTATTGCAATTAAATTCTCAAAACTTTTTATATTTAAGTATAAAACTTTTTATGCGAGATATATTTATTTTATTAAAGGCCTAAGCCTTTGGACTATCGAAGCCGACTTCGGAAGTTTGACTTCCGGCCAAGGTAATATTTTTTGTAATAAGAATTAATTATTTACAGATTTTAATATGTTATTCAGCATTATTAAGATCGTTTCGAAGATGTAAATAAGCATCAAAAATTTGTTAAATTGCTGGTCAATTTAATTCGTGATATTACTGCAGTTTAGTAAAGCGTTTCAAGGACTCGAAAAATCATTTCGGCGCGCGTTTCTAAGGACTACATATGTATATAAATTCACACAAGAACCATACGATTTAAGATCCAGCTATCCAGCTAGACCGTTTAAGCTTTGATTCCTATAATTTGTGTTATAAAAAACAATAGACGCATTTAAATTCTGCTTGGTCGGCGCATCTAATATGTATGAGTATATCTGTTTTTTATTAATTAATTAGTGTACACTTTTTCGTTTTGGCAAAAGCAAGAAGTTCTAGCGCAGTCCAGTGCAGCAATAAAAGCAAATTGTATATTTTTAGCAATAAATAGCACAAATATTGTCTAAATCTTATTCTCAACATTTAACAAATATATCGCTAATAAATTTATACTAGTTATAACTCTTGCAAGTTGTTTCTACAAAAAACATGACTACAGAAAACGAAGTTTTTATTTAAAATTCAATGAAACAAATATTATTGTTTTTGCGCGTTTCCCTTATATTTTCCATAAAATATGCGAAAAAGAAAAGAAAGCGGGAATAATAAAACGTAATTTCAATTAAAATATATTTAAAGCTTTTTAAATAGAATTTTTCTATTCATTCAATCAATTTTAATAAATATTTAATTCAATACTGCCAACTAAACATTCATTTATAGTAAATAATTAATTATTCAGTAAAAAGAATGATTGAATCAAATTAATATTTTTTTTATCAAATATATCTCTATTTAATAAATATTTAGTTGGTAGTATATAGGCTGTGGTCAAAGTCTCACTACAAATGTTTTGAAGTATTTGATTATTAAAAACCAATTAGAAAAAAGAATTTTACAAACTGACCAATTAAAAAAATGCTTCAAAGCGTTTTCAATATCGCGTTGACCATACTCGTATTCGACTGATTAGTTCTTAAAATTATATTTTTTTCTCAGTGTACTATAGGAGCAAGAAATACAAATTGATACAAGAGTCATCCTTGTTCGATCACCCAGCAACACAAAGTATCCAAAAGAGAGACGTCTTTGGCGTCTAAAAGATGTCTTAAAGACAATGTGCTGTCTGGGCAATAAGAAACAAAGATAGAATAACTTGTGTTGATTTGTGCCTCTGCTGGAAAACTCCCGAATGTAAATAAATATATGTGTATGTGTATATGTATATTATGAACATGATTATGGAAATGGAAATGGATATGAAATGGAATGGATATGAAAATGGATATGGAAATGGAAATGGATATGGACATGAATATGGATATGACTATGGATATAAAAATAAAAATGGAAATGGATATAGATTGGAAATGAATATGAATATGGAAATTGAATGGATATGGAAATGGAAATGGAAATGGAAATGAATATGAATATGGATATGGCTATAGATATGACAATAAAAATGGATATGGAAATAAAAAATATTTATATACTTTTACGTTTAGCTTTTCTAAATTGTTCGCGTTTTGCTTAAAATTTAACATCCCCAAAAACTTTTACACTTAAACCGAGATGAATATATTCAGGCGTTAAAAAGAAAGAAGAGCGAAGATGTTGCAGTATAAAGAATGCAAGCGTAATGCGAGCAGACCTAATGATTTCAAATTTATAATGAATCAAGATTGCGCAGAAGCATATAATCGAGAGGATTATTGTTTTATTCGCGTTCCTAAGCGATAACAATGCACACGAGGTATATAAATATGTTATGTACATAACCGTCGTGAGAGCGATACCGGTTGATCTCCGTGGAAAGGAACAAAATTGCGCGCATAAACAGTACATGCGAATGCTCGGCGGCCATGACGATCCGGGTTGACTGAGCGGGATGACTTAGACCGAAGGAATAGCTGCGTTCAGCGGACTCAACAGTGAATGCTCGCTGTTGGTATTTTCTTTTAGATCCTTCAATCAGCACTTTAGATCTGGAAGAATACACCAATAGCAGCGAGCGCTCACTCAACTGAACGCAATGTAGAACAGACTGACCGACCGTGTTTCACGCGTTCAACGGAGATGATTCGTGGCGCCACGTTCGATCGTCTCGAAAAACCGATACCAGTAATGTCGCCGATAATCGCGGTTTATGCAGCTGAAAACTTGCCAATGCATGCAAACGCATGCAAACACAAGTTACGCAAACGCGTTTAATTAAATTAAGAAAATTAGAAATTAAAAATATAAATAAGCTGAATATAAATGAACTAACTAAACTAAAAAGATAGCTATTATCTATGCGTATTATTAATGTAAAAATTTCACACTTTGCAATTACTTTACTTAAAATTTTATTATTTAACAGATTAATTTATTGTTTCGTCAACGTAAAAAATATTTTACATATTAATGTAAAAATAACATGTGAGTATATCATATTTTTGAGGAATATAAATTCTTACAAGATAAATGTGATTCGGTGAGTATAAGGTTGATATTAAAACTAATGAAATCTCCATTTGTGTTATCAGCGGTTGGCAGGCATGAATGATAACCAAACATAAAAGTCTACCAAATAATATTTGATCAGTTTTTCACATCGAAATGTAAAAACATTTTCTCTCTCTCTCTCTCTAAGATCATTAATTTGCAAAGAAATTGTTATACCTAAATACCGTATTTTTTAATTTTAAAAGATATTTGCTCCTCGAGATTTACATTTTAATTAGAAAATTATAAGTGTATAAATTAGTTTGTCTATTTGTTCTATTAAATGTTGATTGATTTTTGAATTTCAAATAAGTTCCCAATTTCACGATGCTGATTTTCTAAATTTCAATGTTTCAAATTTCATAATATTAATTTTTTTAATGTTAAATATGTTCCAAATTTCTCAAGTATTATTATTTTTATGAGTAGAATCAAAATTTTTGTTTTTTCTAAACAAATTATTTGATAATTGTGATTATTATGTAACGTTTAGATTAGTATAGTACATGATATATTTTTAAATTTTTGATAAAAAACACAACTTAAGTATCTTTTTTGAAAAAACGGAGTGTAAAGCGGAAACTAAAAAAGGAAAATAAAATCGGTCCTTTTAAAAAATAATTTATATTTGATGTTCTATAAAGGCCAAAAAAATATTTTAATATTTCACTCTTATGTGCTTAAATGTCAAAAAATATTAAATTTATTTAAAGAATAAATTTTTTCTTCAAAAAATATTGTACAAACATATTTTTATAAACTTGATCTGTTATATGTATAAATCGTAATTACATATAAAGAATTTTTTTTTGTCAATAGACTTTTTGATTGCTTAGAAATAAATGCTGTTGCTGATTGTATATACAATTTTTTAATATACATTAGGCATTTCAGAGCAAAGAATTTATTAATTAATTGAATTTTCAATGTTGCGAATTACTCTTGCGCATCTGCAGCATCAAAAATTTAACTCTACCAAAATTATATCAGGTTCAATCATTACTCTTTGTTGTATAAACATCTTAAAAAAGATGGAATGTTTTATTATATGTACTCTATCACTTATGTTTTGAAAAAGGATATTGTTTGTACATAGACAGCTTTTTCGATTGATTTAAGCAATGATCATTCGCAGTTGCGAGATTAATATTTTACAATTTCCTGCACCGCCGCGACAATGTTACGAGCACTGATACCATAATTTTCGAGCAACACCGTTGGTGGACCAGAACGCGGTACCTCTGGCACCGCCAACTTCTTGACAATTACATTTCTTTCCAAAGCGACTGCAGATTGGACCGTTTCTCCTAGACCTCCTTCCGAGTAATGGTCCTCAACGGTGACAATCCTACCGCCGACTTCTTTAGCATTCTTTATGATAGTTTGTGCGTCGATGGGTTTGATCGTAAACGGATCGATCACACGAATATTGATTCCAGCCTTGGCTAACTCATCGGCCGCCTTGATTGCCTCGTGCAATGTTACACCGGCGCCAATCACGAGCACCTGATCCTTAGCGGAAGATTTGATTACTTTGGCTTTACCGACGGCGAAGGTTTCATCGTTCTTGTACAAAACAGCCGTTGCCGGACGAGAAGTGCGAATGAAACAAATGCCCTTAGTATTAGACGCCAGTTCAACGGCACGCTCCGTTGACACGGCATCGCTTGGGTAAAAGATGGTAGAACCCGGGACCGCTCGGAACATCGCGATGTCCTCTAAACCCATCTGCGAGGGACCATCTTCGCCGATAGATATACCGCAATGTGAACCGACGAAGTTCACGTTTGTCTGAGATATCGCACCCATGCGGATCTGCAATAGAAGTCAATAATTTATCCATTTCTTCATTATTATTGCGTGTTAATTTTCAAGAATTTGATTTGTGTCTCACCTGATCGAAGGCACGTGTAAAGAATGTTGCGAAAGCTGACACAAACGGAACGGTACGGTCTCTGCAAGCAGCGCCAATAGCAACACCTACAACATTCTGTTCGGCAATAAATCCTTCGATAAATCTATCTGGATCAACCACTTTTATTTTCTCAGCATAAGTGGAATTCTTAGTATCACCATCCAAAGCTATAACACGAGCATTATTCTTTGCCACCTAAAATAAAACAAAAGATATATTTGAAAATATATTCTTGAATATATTTTCTTGAAACAAACATTAAAAATATCAAAAAACGTACAAACCTTTGCAAGAGCCGTGCCATAGGCCACTCTAGTAGCTACTTGTTCGCCTAGTTTGTAATTTGGAGGAAAAGCCAATGCAATGTTGCTGATATCTACAATGGGAGCATCATCTACAAGTGGCTTTTGTGGATGCAGTTGAAGATTACCAGGGTTCTTTAGAAGTCCATTTAAATGCTGTAAAATTATATATAAAAAAATATATTACAAAAATTTAAAAAAATATTGAAATTAATATTTATAATATTGTTAATATCAATATATTGATACTAATATCAATATACCTGAAGAACATCAGTCGCTCTATTGCCCAGAGGCTTGCCGTGCCAGTTTTCTGTATCTTCGATTTGAGGGAAGTTTTTGCCCTTAAAAGTTTTTGCTAAAATGGCAGTGGGACGTTCTTTTGTATTTTGTGCTTCATGGAATGCCTAAACAACACAATTTCTTTAGCATGTATTTACTTATACAATCATATCACTTAATATAGTTACTATACCTTCGCCAATTCTTCCACATCATGGCCATCCACAACTAAGGCATTGAAACCAAAGGCCTCTAATCTTTTGCGGTAAACTTCCATGTTATGTTGTAGCGAGGTCGGTTCACTTTGTCCAAGACGATTTATATCAAAAATGGCACAAAGATTATCTAATTTGTAGTAGGATGAAAAATGAAGGGCTTCCCAAATGGAACCTTCAGCCGCTTCTCCGTCACCAATTAAACAGTAAACACTGAAAAATAAATTAATGTTTGTTATCAAAGATATTAAAAAAAAAGAGAAGATGGATTTAAATATCGAAGTAAATTTCAATAATTTAAATAAATTGAATATTAATTGAATATTAAATAGCATACCGGTAACTGGCTTTATCATAGTTCTTTCCGACGTAAGCCATGCCTGCAGCAACTGAGAGACCTTGGCCTAGTGAACCGGTTCCTACATCTACAAAATTAAGCCTCGGGGTAGGATGCCCCTCCAGATCGCTATCAAATTTTCTTAAATTCAATAATTCGCTGGTCGGGAACAAGCCTGCTTCCGCCCATGCTATAATAAAACGTAAATGTAAAATATATAATTGTATATATAATAATATATCCACAAATGTAATATATATAAAATAATTATTCAAAAATATCGACAATGTTACACATTTAAAAATTATGATCAATAAAAATGTTATTGAATTAATTATTATATATTAAAATATATTAAAATATTTTGATTTACTGATTATATCAAATTAATTACGTTAATAAGGTGCAGTAATTTATCGGCAGTAAATTTACCTGCGTAGAGAATTGGAGCTGCATGGCCTTTACTGAGGACGAATCTATCACTGTTCGCATCACGTGGTGCTGATACTTTATAACGCATTGTATGGAAGAAGAGGACGGACATAATTTCGGCCATGGATGAACATGATGTCGGATGTCTGGAGCAAAACAAGATCAGTATAAAATTAAATCCGAATGATTTACAGTTCCAGACGATAAAAATACTTAATTAACGGTTCTTTTTTCTAAATGTTTACCCAGCGATAATTCTGTCACGTAATCGAACGATATCTGTTTTTCGTTCACTATCGCGACAAGGTCAGAGGTACCGACAATATATTATCAGATTTATTCTATCTTCAAGTATATTCAATTCTCTTGCCGTGAAAGGTTACGGGGACAGCGATATTCATAAATATAACAAATATTTGTTACAAAATGTTACACAACACTTTATTTTTCATCATCACTTGCTATATATAATTCAATACAATTAAATTCATTTTTGTCTATTATTATCTCCTATATGTAACTAAAATATGATTAAAGAACAGATATTAAAAAATAGAGGCGAATGAAATTTAAGTCTCTATTTGTTATTTGAGTCACTATTTATTACGTTAAAGAAAAATCATCCAAAATTCATTGTACAATAATGATTTTACAATTTGTATTTTTATTTTTAGTTTATTTAATGCGGTTTAAAGATTAATATTCCATCTGGATGAAAAAGCGATGTTTAAGAAATATGTTAGCTAATTATGATGTTAATTATAATTTGCAATTTCTCGCCATACCCGCTCTTTGATGCTTCAGTCGCTTTCACGCATTCAATACGCAGTTTGTTTGCGATATGTTGGAGTTTTTCCACATCCGTGTCTCGTACCATCGTGAACTGAATTACACCCAAGTCTTTTGAGACTGTCGTCTATTAACGAACATTCGATCGCGACTGCCGGCGAGTGAAAGGAGGTTTCGCCGGCAAACGGACTGACTGCTGCCGCGCGATTATCTCCCTACCTCTCTAACTCATCCCTACAACGACGATTACAATGATGACGACGATATATACAGCGTATTTAGAATATATACAGTGTTTCGAAACAAATGTGTCAGCGTAAAAACTATTGGAGTTTTTTTCTTCTTTAATATTTTAAAGTCATTGTCTTCCGATTCAAGTAGATGCTTCCACTTTGATTATTTTTACTTAAATTTTTTATTTTTAACAGTATCTTCTTGCACTTGCATTCTTCTACCTTAATCATTACTCTAATTATTTTAGTTTTGATTATTCGAAGCCATAAACTTTAAAAACATAAAAAATCAAAATCTGATTACCTTATTTCCGCCATCTTATTTTGCACTGCAGATAAGTAATTTCATGAAATATATAAATATGTAAATACATTTACATCACAGTGAAGTTGAACATACATATAATAGCGTGTATACTTGATTTGCATATTGGCAATTCAGATTTTTCAGACATCTTACATAAGCACACTTCTACTGTTTGTTTTTTCTTCCAAAGAAAAAAAGAAATCGAATTGTTCTAAATAGATTTCGAGAGTTCAGAGATACAATTTTCTCGCATTTTCCTTAATTGATTTATCTGCCTTAACGAAAAACTTACTCTTTATACTAAAATTTATGAGAATCTTTTCTATTAATTATACAGTCGTCGTTCGAATTATATACGGTAAATTATTTATTAGAAAACCTAATGCACCGCCATTATCACATTTCCTTCACTGCGTGACCTCGACGACTGCAAAATGCATGACTCCTTCACTTCTTACATAGTTCTTATAATCGTCCATGTATGAACTGATTGTGAGAAATATAAAATGACAACAATCCGGAAAGACATTATATTATTCATCAATTCGATATCTTTGCAAATACACGGCACATTTTTTCATTTATCAACGATATTTATTTTTAAATCAGTTAATTTATCATTAAAAGTTTATTAATCATAAATATAATAAACTAGGAATGTAATATATATTTTATTTATATATATATCTAACATAATATATAATAAATTAAATTAAATTATCCATCTTAAATCCTTTTAATTTTTATAAAATAATATTACTTTAATTGATTAAATAATAATTCATTAATTCCTCCCTAATTTTGGAGAAATTGCGGGAATACTAGAAGTGCGAGTCATCAAGAACGCGCTTGTGAGTTGAAAGAAAAAGTAATGAACTAGCAATTCCTTAAATTATATTGCTGACATTCCGATTTGGTGTGATGAAAAAGAATCGTGGATAGCGTGAATAGATTTTATAATTTAGCTTAATCTAATAACACACGCGCGCAAATTACTAACATAGGTTAATAAATAATTTTAAAAGAACAACGCGTTTGTTTTTTTTCACTTTTCATTTTTAAGCACAAATCGATAAAATTTTTTTTGTACTTAATTAAATTTGCCTCTAATTAAGTACAATTAAATAAAATTGTGCTTCAGATAAATAATATATAATTTACACTGATCATCGCATTTTTCTTGTACATTATACAAATGAATAGAAAGATCATCTTCGCCTGATTACAGAGTACGAATAATTCATGCTGAGTAAACTGAAGTTATATTAATTTGAATATGCACTCCAAAGCCTTCACGAAAATACGTTCGATATCTTCGTTCGTTTTAGAGCCATGGCATTGCATGGCACGCAAAAAAACTCAAGCAGTAAAACGTATAAAGCAATAAGCAAATTGATCATCACAATAGAAACAGTAAAGTCACATCATAAACAGTAGCAAATCCAACACGTTGATTTCTTTACTGTTCACGTTTTACTGCTGAAGTTTTTTGTGCGTCATGGCTCTTATTCGGAAGATTGAAATGCTTTCGAAGAGACATGATTAAATAAAGGGCGCGGGAATAAAATGATGTATCATTTTACCCTTCTTCAATATTTGATGAACAACAAGGATATAATGATATCTTATCGGATGCGTAAAACGGAACGCAAAGTTAATGATATCATATAAAAAAATCGGAAATCATACGATCGAGTTAAGCCCGTGTCACACTAAATGCGATGATGATTGAGAATTATGTGTGTGTGTGTGAATTGAAGAGAATTCAGTCAATCAGAACGAAATGGATGAATCAATTAATAGAAATAATCTTATTTTCGGTCAAAGTAGATCTTAATGCTTAATAATAATAAACTATGATTAGTCAATTTTTTTACGGCTTGAGACTTAAAGCTTAAGTTTTACGCTATAAAATCTTGTTGGCGTAGTTTAATGTATCATCTATCCTTTTTTAATATTCGGTGGACAACAAAAATTACATAATATATCATACACATCATACGTGAAATGAAATCCTAATTTACAATCTTCAATCTCGAATATATATTATAATTACGGTTGCCAGTTTTCTCCGATTTTTAAAAATTGTGATTTCATTTATTTTACCAAATAATCGACTGCTACTTTAAAAATTATTACTATTGTAATATGTTCTTTTAAAAAATGTAAAACAAAAAAAAATATCAAATGTTTTCCGTCAGCCAGAGAATCAAAGACCTTTTTTTGTTCAAAAACCTTCGGACGAAAATCGAAGAATTTGACACGGGCTTTAAATTTAATTAGAAATTAAAATTCGACCGTCAGATAATTTACTTTAATCTATTTCGTTCTGATTGGCTGAATTCTAATTTTCAATCTCTCCAATCTCCAATATATAGTGTGACATGGGCTTTAGGCTGAATCGGCGTTTTGCGTTAATTTACAACAGTCCGCAATTCAATTCGTATCAATTATGAATAGCCGCGTTATATTGGGCGCGATATTTTTATCAGGAATCATGCGAATCTATCATAAAAACACGTGCCAAGATGTATATATATATATATACACTCTTTACGCTATAAATACTCCGCAATTAATTAGTAATGCTACATTTGTACAACGCATACGTCAACCGTGCGCAATCAATCAGGTGTCAAGTGTTTTCTTAATATCCTCCGACTGTAATTTTTAAACTATTATTCTGTCCTTTTCATGAAACGTCGGATACTTGTGCTATTTTAAATGTCGTTTTAAAACGCAAATGAAAGTAATTAACATCTCGACGGTTGCCTAAATCGATAACATTCACGCGGGAATTTCCAAACACGCGATTACATCATTATCACGCAATCATGAGATGCGTTCTCGCTTATCATCGTCCCTGGCGATGTGTACGTGTCTTCCCGCAGCCAAGTCCACCGGTCAGAGTTGCCGGAGTGACCGTATTCGTTTATCATCGCCGATTAGGAAGTGGATGACGGACTCACCCGGATTTGCTGGCCTGCGTCGCCTCAATCGAATGAATTCTCAACTTGTTCGCGATGTCCCGTAGCTCCTGAATGGTCTTCGACTCCGGCTTGTGATAATTTGCCATGTTTTGACCACGTGCGTGCGTGTCTCAGCGACTTTATTGAACAGCTACCTCGTGGCTTTTTCGATGGTCCCCGCAAAAATGTAGCGAATGTACACGAACGTGCGCATGCGAGCGTGCAACAAGTACATGCAACACATACGTAGAATCAGTAGATTCGCGGGGCCCGAGAACACTCGAGGACGTCCGAGGATAGCCGAACATGACTATAAAGACCAGAAGTGCCAGAACACAGTCACAGACCTAGTTTCCACCGAGGATTTAAACCGAATAAGAATATAAGAACTAATCAACTATAGTCGAGTATTCCTCTGTTACAGTCGAACGACAGGAGAATGCTCGACTGTAGTTGGTTAATTCTTACATTCTGATCCGGTTTAAAGCCTCGGTGGAAACTAAGCCACAGACTTCTAAGCTGTGTTCAGGAATTAGGACCGGTCTCACCAACTCCGATTAACCTGATCGATTAAATGTCAATCGTGATTGGTCAATTCTGCTGAACAGTAAATGCAATTGGTCAGTTCCAATGTACAACTAATCGATTGAGTTAATCGGAGTTGGTGGGACCGGCTCTAACCCAAACAGAACAACAAATCACGTCAAAATGACATTAAAATGAATCGAAAATGATTAAAAAAATGACTTTTAGTGATTATTTTGGAATCATTTTGATATCATTTTGATATCATAATGACTTATTTTTCTGCTTGGAAATGCCCATTTGAAACTGACCAATCACATTTGCTATTCAGCAGAATTGACCAATCACGATTAATATTTAATCGAATTAGATTAATAGAAGTTGATGAAACCGACTCGTAGTTTTTGAAGATGTTTTCAAAATTAAAGGCAATTTTTTCGAGTAAGCTTTTATAAAATTAAAATCAAGGGCAACCGAACTTAAGCCTGCGGCACACGATGCTTGTATTCCTGCTGGATTGCTGGATTAGAATCTTGCCATTGTATTGGCTGCGATACTGGCACTGCTTCGGTCTTAATCCTAAAATCCTAAAATTCAGCCAATGGATTACAGATTTCAGTTAGGGTCAATTAAGATTAGCAATCCTATTGGCTGAATTTTGGGAATATTAGGTTCTGCGCACAATAGAAAGAATAAGGAATGAATGCCTGTATTCATAATCAGACCTTGTACTTAAGGCTTCCTTAAATTTATCTTAAGATGCTCAGCAGTCAATGAAATAATTCGTAGAGTATCTAAAGATAAATTTAAGGAAGCCTCAAATGTAAGATCTGACTATGAATACGAGTATAAGATTAAAGAATAAACGATTTCAACCTATCAGAAATCGCGAATTCCGATGTATTTGATTTCTGATAGGTTAAAATCATTTATTCTTTATTTCTTCTATTGTGCGCAGGGCCTTAGGGCCATTTCATAATCTGCACATAAACGTGTGCATAAAGAAAATTATCACATTTCTGTCATAAAGACAAACATAAAATACGATTTATGCATATGATTATGCGGCTATGCAAGTTTGTGTGGACTTAGGGTTAAGACCAAAGCATAAATCAAGCATAATTTCGTTGTAATTAAAACTAAATAATCGAAAAAAAAAGAACTAAATAATCACGTGTTGAGATACAAAATTATGAATATTCTTTGGTCACTTCCAAAATACAATAATTTCTGTTTTTTTAGAACTTCAATCGATCAGTGTGGTTGTTAACAGTTGACATATCAGCTGTTTCAAATAAATAAGTACCATCTGTCGAACTTGTCAAGTGTCGAACGTTGTTTTTACAGATAAATTGGAAAGAAAAACTCCATCAAAGTTACAACGTTCATTTGCATTGTGTAAACTTTTACGATATGTTTTATAAATAAAATAATTATTACCCGGTTTTGCGTTATGATGTCACTGTTTATTTTAATGCCGAGACGCTGCTGTGTCTCCAAATTGTAAAAAATATTACTTCGCATGAATGATTTATAATTAAAAGACGTGAGTATACAAATATTAATTAAATGGAACAGTTAAATTGAATAAATTACATAACATTCGTATTAAACGAGTCAGTATAATTAATTTTTACACGCTCTCGCAATAATAAATGTATTGTTGTCTAAAACACTATAAAGAATTAATGAACGTATAGTACCTAATGCGTGACATATTTACATTTATTTTATATTTTTTTGATAAAGTTATCTGTAACCGGTAATATGAATTTTTAAGGTTATTGTTTATGTTGGGTAAATCTTAATATTTAATTATTATTAAGTAATATAATTCAAATTATGATAAAAATTAATATATATTAATTTCAAATAAAAACTATTTTATATTAATATTACATGTGATGCTTCATGTATTTTTATTTATTTTTTATTTCTTCTACTATTATTTTATTGTGCTACCAGAATGGAAAAGATAATGGAAGAGACTAATTGCAAGCCTGCGTATCAAGGATACTTCATAGGTCATAACGATGCAGTTACTGCTTTAAACTTTCATCCAAATGCTGATCAACTCATATCAAGCAGTATGGACAACACAGTAATGTTATGGCGATTGAAACATTTAAAGCCAGCTTACAAATTTATAGCCCACAAAGAGGCTGTCTTAGACGTGTGCTATTCACCAAATGGAGAAGTTATGGCCAGTAGTTCAAAAGATAGATCTGTAAGAATTTGGATTCCTAAAGTTAAAGGACATTCCTTTGACTTTAAGCCTCATAGTTCTGTTGTGAGATCAGTACAGTTTAGTCCAAATGGAGAAAAGGTAATCTTAAATTCAATTATCTAATTATTAGTTATTTTGTTATAGATTTTGCTATAGACAGTTTATGCAATTGTTTATTATAATTTTTAGTTAGTTACTGCGTCGAATGACAAAAGTATAAAGCTGTGGATACCATATCAAAAAAAATTCCTTAAGACATTTAGTGGACATACATATTGGGTAAACTGTGCTAAATTTTCTCCGGATGGTAAACTTTTGGTATCATGTAGCGATGACAAAACAATAAAAGTCTGGGATATTACCAGCGGGCGATGTGTCAAAACTTTTAATGAGATAAAAGGTTTGTTAAGTTAAAGTTGTTGCATCATAATTTCGTATATTAGTAACCTAAAGTAAAACTTTGCTATATTAGCTCCTGTTAAATATGTGGAGTTTCATCCAAGCGGTACGACTATTGGATCAGCAAATACAGATGCGTGTGTCAAATTGTATGATTTAAGAACAGATTCTTTATGTCAGCATTATGCTGTTCATACAGAGCCTGTGAATATGATTAAATTCCATCCAAATGGTAAATTTATGTTAACAGCATCTGTAGATTCTACAATGAAGGTAGTTTAAGATTTTGGTTTCATTTAGCGATTTCAATAAATTATTATCCTATTTGCTGTTAACAAGAAACATCGACTAGATTTTAGATATCCTAGAAGGCCGTCCGATTTATACTCTCAGAGGACATTGTACTAGCATAACATCCATAACATTTTCAAAAGATGGTACACTTTTTGCTTCTGGTGGCATTGATAGACGAATTCTAATATGGAAGTGTAATTTATGTGTGAATGACCAAAGTAGAGAAATTCCTGCACAGTTAGTGTCGTCTACAACAAACAAGAAGTTGATAACGCGAATCTCTAGCAAACAAAAATTTGACAATGTGGAAAAATCGACCAGCAGCGAACAAGTACAAGATATACATAACCAGCACGATCAAGAGAAAGTAATAACTTAATATATGCAACTAATTTATTAAACTATAAAAGGCAGCAGTTATTTTATTTTAAAAAACCATGCTGTTACGTTATATCAGAAACTTTAATTTTATAAGATATATACATTTCAGTATAAATTAGAAAAATCAGACTTAAAATCATATAGGAGTCAAGAACTATCAACGAAAGATGAAATCTAAATCAACATGGATATTGAATTTTCTGGAAAGATTCTTTTCCATTATATAAAAATATATTAATTCAACAAAATAAAACATCGTCCGTTGCCTATGTTGAATCAATCCATTAAAACGTTCTGTGGTACAATTATTATATCACACTATAAATATATTAGAATAATGCTTTACAGTATTATAAGAGATAACGAACTAATTCCTTCAAGTATTAGCTTATAGAATAATATGTAAATATGTAAATGTGTAAATATATTTGACAATTTGTTTTCCAAAGAATTTTAAATGAATAGTTATAATGTATATTATAAAGATGAAAGAAATTTTCTAACAAGTAGTATTTCAATGCTTTATATTATGCAGGATGTCTCGTATTTAAATGTCAAAACTTCATGAACGTGCACATCGATTAAAAAAAATTTTCAAGAGATATGCTCATTTTTTTGGTTTTGGAAAAAAATTGTAAAAAGAACGTTTTTATTTTTTACTTATTTATCATTTATTCATTCACACATTTATTTATTTATGTCATTCCTTAATTAAGGCATTGTTCAAAATGTTGATTTTTTTGTAGCAATGCAAGCATTGTACTAACAGCCCGTAGACTGTTGCAATTAGAGTAATGATCATGTGACTTTTTCACTAAGATGGAAATGTAAAAAGTGAAAATTTTATTTTAAAAGTAATGGAGAAATTTTTCACTTTTCACATTTTCGTCTTAGGAAAAAAGTTACATGATTTTTACATTAGTTACATTATCTGAATAGTGTTCTAATGATTTTCCTAATTAAACAATATTTTCATTAAGGAAGTGACACATACAATATATAAATAAGTAATAAATAAATAAGTAAAAAATGAAAAATTTTTTTGTTTTTTTGTTTGTTTGCGATTTTCTCCAAAATGAAGTGAAAATAGGAAAATCTATAAAAGACATCTTTTTATCGATCCTCTATACGCTTCCGAAGTTTTAACATTTAAAAATTTGCTACATCTTATATATACCCAAAAAATACAGCGTATCTTGTGTTACATTATTTAAATTTATAAATTGTAATCAAATATATATATATTTTGTAATTTGTACTGCTTGGACATTTTATTCTACATTATTTTAAATATACTATTTTTGTACACATATACACACACACACACACACACACACACACACACACACACACACACACACACACACACACACATATGTACGAGTAAGTGTAATTTTTTTATTAAAAAAATGTACATACATAAATATCTCTATATTACATGATATTATACCTATACATTAACAGCAACTGTTGCAATGTATCACATAATATTGCTCATTTTCCTTAATGAATCCCTAAAAGTTTTTCGATCGTTTCTAAAATCTCGAATCGAGCAAAGTGATCACGAAGACTTTCTTTCCTAGTAACGCTATCTTGCTGTAAAAATCATCTACATATCACAGTAAATGGTATGAGATGCTTTGAACGTATTATAAATCATAACATTTTTTTTGTTAAACTTATAATGTTTTATCATTATAATATTTATAAATAGATAATCAATTGGCATCTAATTAGTTGATGATATGATCGTACAATACCTGGAGAACTTAAGATAATTTTTTAAAAATTTCCAAGTATTCGAATAACGAGCCTGACAATCCATTCGGAAATAATTAAAATGAGCTCAAAAAGTAATGTTATTTAACTATTTGAAAAAAATATCCATTTTTAGAACGCTTTTAACTTTCAAAAGGCTTGACCTATAGACAAACTTTTAAAATTAGGAAATCAAATTTATGAAGGAACTATTATCAAAATTAAAAGTAAATTCGTGTATGCATGTACACGGCATAATTACATGTTGAAATATTTTGTGGTAGGACTACTATTCAGATCACTTCTAAAATTTATTTCTTTGGAACTTCAATTGATTAGCATAGTTATTGATATCTGATCGAAATACATATTTAAATCTACAGACTTGTTTTGTTTGGAAAAAGAAATCGACAATTATAACGTTTGGACACAGCGTGTAAACCTTTTCGCTAAGATATTCTGTAAGTAAAATAATATTGTTATGAACAATATATTCTCTCATGAATGATTTGTAATTAAGAGAAAAATATTAATTAAATAGGACAGTTAAATCGAATAAAGAATACAATATTCGCATTGAACTAGTCAGTATCGTTAATTTTTATACTCGCGATAAATGCGTTGTTAATCTAAAACACTAAAGAATCATGAAGGTGTTTTCGTGTTTAATATTTTTTGTAATACAAATTTTTAGAATTATATATATTTACTATATATATATATATATATATATATATATATATATATATATAGTATATTATTTTATGTATATATTTAGGATTATTATATATATATTTATGTTAAACTAATTCTTGTACCTTAGTACGTATAACAATAATTCGTAAGTTACGATTAAAAATTAAAATTTCACTATATGTCATGTATAATTTTGCTTTTAATTAATTATTCTTTTACTATTGTGGATTCATTTCTTCTTTTAGTCATTTCTTTATTATTTTGTGATTATTTTACTGTGTTGCTAGGACAATGGAAAAGAGTATCTTTAAACGTACGACGTACTTATACCGACAGTGGAAAGGTCACGACGATGACATTACAGCATTAAGCTTCCATCCACAAACTCATACATTGGTATCGAGTAGCCTGGATACAAAGTTAGCATTGTGGAGACTAGATAAGTTGAATTGTGAAAAATTTAAAGCCCATAAATCCTATATATTCGACGTATGCTATTCGCCAGATGGTGAATTTATAGCTACTGCTTCTAAAGATCAATCTATCAGAATTTGGAACGAAGATCACTTAAATTTCGCAGAATACAGAGGTCATCGTTCTCCCGTGAGATCGGTACAATTTAGTCCAAAGGGAGACAAAGTAATTTTTACGTTTTATTAATTATTAATCACAGGGTTGGGTAGTGCTAAGTTAAAAAGATAAAAGTTAAATTAAAAAGTTAAAAAGTTAATTAATTTTAACTTAACTTACAATTTAAACTCTTAACTTTTTAACTTTATTTAGTTAAATTTTATTCGTAACTATTAATTTTTTTTAAGTTAAGTCTCAGACATAATACGCGGTAACAGTGATAACTTAAAATTACTAGAATATTTATAATTTCATTGGTCAACACCTAGCAAATTTGCTCATTTTTGTAATTTTCATCTCATTTCAAATTACACAATCGACTCCCAGATTTTAATCTGTCAGAAACCGTGTATATATCTAGTTTTTGGTAGATTGAAATCAATTATTCCTTATTATTAAAATATAACACATCAATACCTTCGGCTTATATTGACCGTTTGTTCAGTGTAGGAGGACTCATTTTCAATAACTTACGAGAAAATATGTCCGACAAAAATTTCGAAATGATTTTATTACTTATATTTAATAAGTATACGTGAACAAAATATTCGAACAGTATATACGTGTAAACAGTATATATGAACAAAACAAATATTGTAGAATATAGAGTATTTTCTAAATGGAATGTATATTTGTTATTTCTGTTATTTGTAAGGCTAAAATCCTGGAATCATAAAATAAAAAAATATAAAAAACAAATTTAACTTTTAACTTTTTTTATTAACTTAACTTTTAATTCAATGAATTTCATTATAAATTAACTTGTATCTTAACTAAGTTAAATTTTCAAGGTTATTAACTTTAACTTATCTTAGTTCAAAAAAAAAAGTTAACTTACCCAACCCTGTTATTAATCAATCAGATTCTTGTTATAAGTGATTTACGTAATTATTCATCGATATATTTAGTTTGTTTCTGTGTCAAATGACGAAAATGTATTGCTTTGGGTACCTTACCGTGGAAAATATTTCAAGACATTTAGTGAACATACAGATTGGGTCAGATGCGTTAAATTTTCTCCCGATGGAAAACTTTTAGTATCATGTAGCGATGACAAAACAGTAAAAATATGGGACATTACCAGCGAACAATGTGTTAAAACTTTTAATATGGAAGGTTTGTTGATCAAATGCATCATAATTTCATCTTTTAGGAACTTGAAGTAAAATTTTTCTATATTAGTTCTCGTTAGATACATAGAGTTTCATCCAACTGGTACAATTATTGGATCAGCAAATGTGGATGGTTATATTAAATTGTATGATCTAAGAACAAATTCTTTATATCAGCGTTACACTCATGACAGAGGGATAAATATGATCAAATTCCATCCAAATGGAAAGTTTATATTAACAGCGTCTGATGATTATTCAGTGAAGGTACTTTTAATTAAAAGTATTTTAATTAATTAATTTGATTTCATACAGTGATTTCAATAAATTATCACCAAATTGTTATCTGTTGGTAACAAATAATATCGGTTAGATTTTAGATATTTTAAACGGCCGTCCAATTTATTCTCTCAAGGAACATTATGATAAGGTAACATGTATAGCATTTTCAAATAATGGTGAGCTTTTTGCTTCTGGTAGCACGGATCAACAAATTCTAGTATGGAAGTGTAATGATTTATGTATGGATGGTCAAAGTAGAAAGAATTCTACATTGCAATTAGTGTCTTCTGTAACACCAAATAAGAACTTGATAATGCCGAGCTCTGTCAAACCAAAATTTGACGATGGGAATGAAAGATCGAAAAGGGAAGAAGAAGATGAAGAATATATAAGAAAAGTATATGAGAAGCTAATTCCAAAAAACGTAATATAACTTAATATATATAAATATGCTCTATTAAACTACAGAAAATAATGGTTGCAATGTGTTAAAAAATAATAATGATTTGCTAAGTTATATCAAGAACTGTTAGTTTCATAATATACAGGATGTAAATTTTTGCCAAGCGCTTTTGTATAGATAGGACTAAACTGAGTCGAAAAGTCATCTACTATTTTGCAATTTTTGTAATGGTTAATGAAATATTAATTATTAAAAATCACTGAATATTGGTTTTCAATAATTTTTTACTCAAATACTATCAACTTTGCAGAAAAACAGCGAGAGACAAAAATTGTTTGTTTTCTTCTCGTAAAGTTCTGAGAATTTTTTTCAGAATTTTTTAATATCATATTTTCTTATGTTGATAAAAATAAGAAAATGCAGTACTAAAAAGTTGATAAAAAATTCTGAAAAAATTCTTAAATTTCTACGAAAAGAAAATAAATGTTTTTTATCTCTTGCAGTTTTTTGTAAAGTTGATAGTATTTGAGTACTTTTCAACTCAATTTAGTCCGCTCTATCTACACAAAAGTGCTTGGCAAAAACTTACGGGACACTGTATATCAAGCAAGAAAAGAAAGAAAACCTTTAATGGTCAAGCTGGATCTTAATGTAAATTTATGGATGTAAATTTATGTACCTATGTAGCAATTTATTAAATTGCCCACTGAAATAATTTTTTAAATTAATAAATTACTAAATAATTTAATTTGTGATATTATTGTTATGTAGTCCAATCGCATTTCAAGATTGAAAAATTAATTTAGTGCGCAATTTAAGTGATTACATATATAGATAGTATATAAATTCACATATAATTATTTAAGCACTTAAGATCCAGTTTGAAAGATTTCCTTTCCTTTCTTCTTATATGTTCACATATATGGTCCTAAGATCTCTTTGTTTAATATATCATTGCAGTATTTATCAAACACATTAAAAAAATCGCATTCAAAATCAGACGATAGTGCAGGATTATCAGCAAAAATCATGGAATCTGAAAAGATGAACATAATGAACGTTGAATCTCCTCAAGAAGATTATGCAAACTACGTGCCCATGATCCCAAAACAGCCCAACATTTCAAAACAATCCCAAACAGTCTTAAAAGATCAGACATCGTTCAATACACTTTCTAGTCAGTCTATTAAAGCATTAGAAAAAGATTCAGTTTTAAAGCAAATACAATCATTACGTAAAAATTACAATGTATTAGAACAACGCTTGACAATATTAGAACAGTCATTTAAGAAACTATATGTAAAATTGTAGTTTTTTTTAGCTAATACTGATTAATCACTTTGAACAATATGTATGCAGGGCATGTATTTAAAATACTTGTATTTAAAACACGGTTTTTGTATTTTATTTTGTATCTTATATTTTTTAAAATTGAAAAATTAAAAGTTTTTTATACTATGTAATTCAAATAATGACATTAATTGTCAATATTAATATGAAATACATACTTTTAATCTTTCATTATTAATAGTGAAATACAAAATATAAAATACTTTTATATGCTCCGTATAAAATACAAAATATAATTGTATTTATCTTATAAATAATGTTTTTCAAATAAGTAAAAATATTTCCATTACATGCTTAGTCCTGATAATAATGTATGTGTGAATATTGACAATTGTTTAATTATTTAAGCAAATTTTTAATTGAATAATTTTATAATGCATATTACAATCAATTGTTGATTTGATTACAAGCGAAGTTAATTGCAAACGACGAGATAATAGATTATAGCGTAAACTAGCTCGACACTTTATGCGCCACGATTTCTATTACCTGTTCTAATTCTTTGTCTTTTTTCCTCTTCTGTTCTTGATCCTTGCTTATCTTTGAAAAGAGGAGTGAGGAAGAATGAAAGCGAGAGAGGAGGAAGAAAGAAGAAAAAGAGGGGAAGAGAGAGAATAGGAAAGAGAGTAAGAAGGATTATTTATTCGTCTGACTAGTTTGACTGTGATTTTAATTTAATAATATCGTCCGAGTATGATTATCAATTATAGAGATAATTGTAAAGACAAAATTGTAATTTTGCAATAATATACAAGATACTACAGTGCATTACAAGTATACTTATTTAGAGCATTTATATGATAAAAAATCATGAATTTAATAATATGTATTATCCAAATATTTATATTAATATAATCGCTAATTTATATTAATTGTGGATAATATTAACATTCTTCAATTATCTCCGGGCTCCAGACTTTTTGTGAAAATTTGTCCACGGTTGACGATCTTTAATAATATCTTGTTGGTATTATCAATTAAAATGCTTACTAGATTATTAATAGATCTCCAAATACTGTAAAATCATATCTGGAAATAACTAAAATGGATTAATAAGCGAAAGTAACATTATTTTCTTTTAATTGAAAACAATATAAGTTTATAAAATTAAAAATAAATTTATATGCACCAAATAATCGCGAGTGAGATTTTGTGGTAATTAAGGAACTATTCTAATCACTTCCTTTATATTCTTTAAAACTTTTCCCTAATGAAAAAATTTCGCTGAAATTTTTCCACATATTTTGGAACATTTCACGAAATTGCTGAAAATTTGTTGAAATTTCACTTGAAAGTGAATTTTTTAACTAACATATTAAAAAATTGGAACATTTCAGCAAAATTGTTGAAAATTTCTTGAAATTTCATTGAAAGTGAATTTTTTAGCTGATATACTAAAAAAAATCGCTGAAACTGAACTGAAATTTTTGCTGATATTTTGCTAAAAATGAATTTTTCAGCTAAAAATCGCTGAAATTAAACTGAATTTTTTCTAAAATGCTGAAATTTTGCTGAAAAGTGTTCTAAAACGTTGAATATAATTTCAGCAAAATTTTTCCACCAGGATTCAATTGATTAGCATAGTTATTGGCATATGTTTGAAATATTAAATTACTACCATAGACTATAGTAGTTTATGTGAATAAACATTGTCGAATAATAAAATTAGACTCACCTAATTCCATACGAAAATTTATGCGTATGCGTACGTGCAATATTGTAGTAGTATATATGTATGTTGTGATGCATTGGTGACACGTAAATCGTATGTGTATAAAATTATAAATCCTAGGATGCGTTTCGTTTCACGCATGATGTCCATGATGTATGATCATTTTTTATGGCCCGTATTCAGAACGTGCTTTCATCTCTGAAATTCTATAGTATGCTATAATTTAAGCATGTTAGCACGCTAACATCGTTGTAAGCGCGTTCTGAATACGGGCCTAAATCTTTTTTTGATATTCGAAGGATAAAATGATATTTATGGCCGATATTCATAATTGATTCTTATTTCAAGACTGTCTTAAATAATGCTTAAGACGCTAATACGGCTCTCTGATTGATTCGTGACTTCTTAAGACCGTACTTAAGATGATCTTGAATATAAGATCTGATTATGAATATATCACCTATTGATATATCATGTACCTTGCATGAAATGGAACGTATCTCTATTGAATAAAAGATAAAAGATATAAAAGAGACGAGTATAGAATGTTGACAAACAATAAAGATGTATTCACTACACTTGATGTCTCGATGTCCTTGGTCTTTATTATTCCATTGTCCTGTGTTACTAGTAGAACAATGAAAGAAACTGCCTGTGATCCAAGATGCTGGAAATATTTGAGGTCACAAAAACGATATCACAGCTTTAAGCTTTCATCTGTTACGAAATCGATTCATAACGGATAGCTTAGACAAATAAGAGCGTGGAGATTAGATACGTGGATATGGCAATATGAAAGCCTTAAAGCTCATGAAGTGAGCTATATTTTCGATGTATGTTATTCACCAAATGGTGAGCTTATAACCAGTGCTTCAAGAGATAAATCTATTAGAATTCAGAGCTCTGAGGCTAAACATTATTTCGCAGAATTTAGAGCTCACGGATTTACCGAGATCGATACAATTCAATCCTAGTGGAGACAAAGTAATCTCTAATGTAGAACCGATGCTTTATATTATAGATATAAAAAATGCAGCATATTTCGTTACATTATAGTAAATTAAAAAAATATAATTGTAATACACAAACTACTTAAGATAGTAGAAGATTTTATTATATATGATCTTAGTATATTATTTTTGTATTTTTTGTACATACAAGAGTGGGATATTTTTTTATAAATATATATGTACAACAAATAATCTCTGTATCAATATATGCCTATACATTTTTTAGAAGTACCTGCTACGATCATATAAATAGTTTTCTATAATGAATCTCTAAAATTTTTGATAGTTTCCTGATCATTTGAAAATATAAGAGTATTTTATTCCCTGATAAATCTATCCTATCTATAAAAATTTTTACATATTACATTAAATAATATAGATACTTTGAATATCGTAACGTACATGTTCTTTTTATTAAAGTTATAGCTGTCATTATAATGTTTATAAATACCCTCAATATTATATAATCTAAGCAGCCAATGCTTATATGATCGTATAGTATTTGAACATTTAACATAATTTTGCTGATAGAAAAAATTAATGAAATTATATAACAAAATCTCTTGCAAAAAATTTCTGATCTGCAATTATACGAATATAAAAATAAATGTGTAGAAATATTGATCTTTTATAAAATATTGATAATTGCGCAATTAATTTTTTAATAATATTTCGAAAAAAAAATTACAATAAATTCATTTGAGCGTTCATATATTTGCAAAATTAATATTTCGATGCTTTATATTATATGAGTGATTATAAACATAGCTTATCTTGAGTTGCATTATATATAGTAAATTTAAAGAATATAATTTGTAATATGTAAGCTGCTTAATATAATACAAGACATTTTCTTATACATAATTTTAAATACATTATTTTTGTACTTTGTATGTACATATATTTATGAATTAATAATTGAACGCGATTTTCTTTTTTACAGAAAAAATATAAGAATATCAAGAACAGAATCTGTTATATAAATGCTTGACGTATTTAGTAGCCCCTGTTACAATCACGTCACATAATCACCCACTTATTAATTCCCTTAATGAGTTTGTAAAAATTGGCAAGTTTTTCCTGTTTTCTTGAGCGTTTCTAAAATCTCATTCGAATTGAGCGCAGTGGTCACGAATACCTTCTTCTCTGGTAAATCAATCTTGATGTCATCGATACCTACATATCATACAGTAATATAATAAGTTAGAGATATTTTGAACATAAATATCCCAGTCAACCAGCTAAAGTAACAATATTAACAGTAAATTATTATTATTGTTATTATATATTGTTATATTATTGTTATTATTATTGTTATTATATAAATATATATATAATTACAATAATAATAATTTCACACTCAATAATATAAATAAAATATAGCACATATTGTACAACAGTTATTGCATTATTAAGTGTGAAATTATAATACTAATGCATTACCTTTAGTTTGTGTCGACTGGAATGTATTTTTTTTTCCTAAAAAATTACAACCGTGCCATTTCTTATATTTGACACTTCCATTTCCCTATGCAGTATGTTTAACCTCATTTTACACAGTTCTGATCAAAAATAATGTCTTCAAAGGATACCGACAAGATATAATTTACGAAATACGGTGCATACACGAAAATATTTTTGCGTCTGCAAAATTGATTGAAAATGTTTTCAAATACCTGCTTTTTTCTTGAGTACATTCTGCACAGCTGTCGAGCATCCCTCGCACGTCATTTCGACGTTAAATTCGTGTACCTTATGAACAAATTAATCGTCAAACATTGTCGTCTAAATATTTGTTTAAAGTTGTCAAAATTTCGAGATTGGAATATCATTTTGCTTACCTGAGCTGCCATAATAACGTCTCTGAGGAGTACGTAGGTTCGACTTCAATGTATCAAATGGGTTATTGCCAAATCAGATGACGTGGTAGACCGTAGGACTGATCGTATTAAAATCATGAATATCAGCACGCAGAAATCTTATCTGCAGCTTCACTGTTAAAAATAACGTAGAGATTGTGCTAGCCAATGCTGGCCATTTCTGATAATTCTAATTTTCAAGTAACTATATATACAGGGCGTATCGAGTCTGGAAACGGTCGTTGATTAAAAATCTCAAATTTCGAAATCTTATTTTTATTTTTACGTAAAACTAAATTTTTAGTGCAAAAATGCGAATAAGAGGAATAATCGCTAATGGCCATGATCTTGATGAATGTTATCCACGACATGATCCTGAACAACATTCAAGAGCAGAGAGAATCAAGGGAGAGTGGAGTGGAGTGGATAGTGATTCTCTTCTCTGATTGGTTCCCAAATGTGCATGTGTGTGTATGTACATACATATGTCACACACAGCCGTGTTCCAAAATTACTGCCAGCACTAAAAATGCTACAATTTACGTTATGTGCAGTATAGACTTCCATACAAACAGTCAATTTTGGAACACAGCCACAATACTAAACGTACAATAGTTCCATCACACTCCTACCACATATCCTACTCACTTCAACGGTGCACTAAACATGGCAGTTTCCGGCTGAATCCGCTCCATTCTCTCTTGATTCTTTCTGTTAAGAGATTTTAGCCATCGGTCGAACATGTTACGTAATGCCGACGATATCGTACCTTCAAGTCTTATAACTCGAAAAGTACTTAATGAAAAATGACTTTATTATGTTTTGAAAAACTCTTGACATCAGCTATTAGATTTTGGCATCAAAAATAGGATATTCCATTAAAAAAATCGATTTGACCTTGACCTGACCTTGCCGATGCCCAAGATAAAATGGATGTGATTAATGAATAGTTCTTTTTAAACCTTATAATTTTTGTCTGAAATCTTTTTTTCAAAAATGCTTTGCATTCGAGATGTACGACCATTTCCAGACTTTTGATACACCCTATATATGTGTTTGTTGAACCGACTGCTGATTTTATGCCCGATAAAAACAATCCCGAGAATATCTAAAAAAGAAAATCTGATTAAAAGCTAATTTAACACAAAGATAAATTATTGTATTAATTTTTTGTATACAATCACTGTTTGAAGAATTTTCACAATCGTTTAATTATTTTCATAAAGCAATATAATTAATGTGTCAAGGCTTTTTTTAAACAAGCAATTACAGTTAATTAAAAAAATAAAATTCATTTTTTAATTACATACGCACAGCGTTACAAAATTCATCAAATGTTTCGACTTACAAAGTCTTCTTCAGTGATAATAAATAATAACATTTTTATAGAACCCCTTACAAAGTCAAACGAAATTACATGCAATACATAATAAAATTGTCGCTCAAATCTGATTTTACATACTCATTTCTGCGTTAGGATATTAAAATTCGAAATAGGTATCCAGTCAGAAGTTTGAAAGTCCAAATTGTAAAAGTGTGTTTTATCGATTCTTCGGTTGTTATCGAGAATCCAGTTCAGTCAGTAATTTAATAAAAAATACTACAATTCGATTGAGGATTTTTTCAATGACCATTCTATTATATTCTGTATAATTAAATGTCAATTTATAATTAAATAATTAATATAATAATTAATATAATAATTAATTTAATAATGAAAAGTTAATCACACTTACAGTTATTTATATAGAATAGTCTATTGACCCTCAGTTTCACAACTCATGATTAACTCTTAACTGAGGTTCAACTTATTTTTCATCTTTTTCTCATCTAATTCTCATTTAATTCTAGCATTAGAAAAAGATCAGGAATAAGTTAAACTTCAGTTAAGAGTTAATCATGAATTGTGAAACTAGACCTGAATCGAAATCGAAGAGTATTCGTTTTAGTTTCATTGACATTCAAAATTATGCTTGTTAGAGTAATTGGATCTTGATCATTCAAGTTGCTTCATTCAAGTTCAAGATTCCAATGTAAGATTAACTTTAATCTCGATTTAACTTATTATTTTTCTTATTTTAATTTTTAGAATTAGAAAATTTTTCTTTTTCACAAATGTTTTATTTGAAATTAAAATAGAAATTACAGATGAGAACAGTTTAAAAATTAAACTTTTCTAATTTCAAATAAAAAAATTTTGTGAAGATATCCCTAAATTAATTTTAATAAAATATATTCTTATAAAGATTAAATAAAATCAATGACTATAATCTAGAAGATTATCATCTTCTTAATAATTCCTATCTAATAAATAAGTGGTATAAACAAAATGTTTTGTACAATATTTGTTGATAATTAAAAGTAATATTAGAGAACTTTCAGGGAATTCAGTTTTTATTTTCATCCTTGCATCTTGACATAAGGTAGAAAAGTATTACGATTGAATGCCTAGTTGTCAAACTCTGTATACTTCAGGACTGTCTGTTCAACTGCGGCTACGCGAGGAACAAGCTTACATCCTACTTACAGCATGATTTTGCGAGCATTTCGGCTAAAGAATGAACTTGCGATACAGATTTTTTTTTCCAGATCGACTATAATTTTCCTACGTTTTTTTTCCTCTTCCTGTTTTGAGACCACGATGGAAATTCTATTTCTACAATTTTCGATGGCGAATAGTGAATGAAATGTACAAATGTCTGATAAATTTGTCCCTGTTGCCTCTATGCTTCCTATGAATAAGAACATAGATTGGCACGGACGGCGACGGGATTTGTTGAATGCCTTGTGCGAATGAGAGATCTTATCACAGTAATCAGTTCGATTCATACTGAGAATATCTGCATTGCTCGTTTCACATATCGGATATTCCGTCGATTATAACTCTCTGTCATACGTGTATCACTCATCCATACATTTGTCTATAGTCTAATTTTGCACACTCAGTCATATTGCTCTATGATGTTAGTGATAATCCTTAGTCGTTACACAATTTGTTAATACACTTCTCGATACGCTTATCGAATATGGTTTCTGCAGGGATATATGGGACCATATTTACTGTAGCACGAAATATTTTGCTCTTTCCATTCATCCCGAATGATAACATAGTTGAATTCTTTTTTCTTCCCCTTTTTTTCTTATTATTCGCCCAAGTGGAGAAATTTATACACTGATTTTTACACTGACGAGGATTGGGGTAATTTATAAATATCGCAGCTCGTTTTATGCTTATCGATGGTTATAGGGCATATCTGTTACATTTATTCGCCCTACGAAGCATCAGGATTAGTGACAATGCGGCTGAAATGTAATTTTGTATAACAAATTGTACGTGGCGAGAGAAGCGGGGGTTTAATAATAATTCAGCTTTAGCTTTGGCGTACTTGTCACGTTTTCGGGATGATCCGAAGACACAAATAGGGATTGCATTATACTGGCAGTCCATAATTCAAGATTTTGGAGACTATTATTCTCCAATTACACACATACGTTTTTACGCACAATGTTACGTGTATTAATTAAGCAGTGTAACGAGACTCGGGATCTTTCATTAAAATATATCCGTTCTCTCAGTAAAAATATACGAGGAGACTTAATTCGGTCTCGATGAAAAAGACGTGTCACAGATGCATGCAAACCTGCGAAACGGAGCTCCATGGAATGCTACAGCATTATTAGGAGGTGGGAATAATTTGAGCACGTTATGAAGTGACTATTGCTAACTGAGACTCGTTTGTTGATCTATTCTATTTCTTATTATTCGATGTAAATGCGATGCAAACGCGTTGCTAATAAATCATAAAAGTATATCGAATGCTGAACGCAAGAGTCAATGATTGGAAGATAGTTATATTAAAAAGAAAAATGCAATTCTTTTGTACTAGCAAAGAGATGCGCTTTGTCGTAAAACAGCGGTTTATGGCGTGACGCAATTCTGGAGATAAAAACTGCGATTACTTCATCATATCGTTCACATTCAGTCCGTCGGACTGACTGGATTGTAGCCTGATGGCGGATTAGCGTGAATCCAGCGTCAGAGGAAACTGTAAGTATTCTGAACCGCTCTGCCGGTGGACGAAGCCGAGCCTTGTTGTTCCACAATGGTGCTCTGTTGCTCTAGTCTCTCCAACGATTCCACGCGAGTTCTTATAGAACCACCATAAGTGCGTACCTATTTTATTAACATCTCATTAAGCACTCATATATATTTTAAATCTTGCTATCTTATCAGAAGTTTCTCTTAAAGTTTCTGGATTTTAGAAATAATAAAACATACACATGTCAATATTAGAAAAAGGTTAGTCAATATTTCAGAAAATGAAACTAAGTTACAATTATTTAAGAAAATGATACTGATTCGTTTTATTGATATTGATTATGAAAGATATAAGCAATTGGCAAATGCAAATATCCATGTTAAAGAACGAAATTGATATTTTGTGTATACATTACATTTAATTTTACAATAATTAAAAAGTTACGAAATAAATATTATTGATGACATATACACAGTAACGTGTGTTATTATAAGTCTTATAAATTCAAAATAAGAAATATTGACAAGAATTTTTCTAACATTTATAAAAATGTAAGCAATCAGGATATTTCATCCAGAAATACTCTAATATCTGACTCTGTCAATTTAATAATACTTTCATAGCTTCCTGATACAAATATCGTAAGTGGCAATTTTATTTTATAATTATTAAAGTACTAATTAGATAAAATGATTTCTGAATGCTCCTGTACTGCTTGAAATAAATCTCTTATAATATGCAATATACAATAATAAAGCACACCAGAAATTTTAAGAAAAAACTTACTAAAAGCGAGCTCCTTGCCCCACGGTCATATTTCTCTGAATATTACATTTCACATATTTATCATTTTAAACTTTTCATAAAAATTTCATCACACAATAATTTTGCATATTTAGACGAATGATATACAAATTTAATCAAATCATCATTTATAAAATGTATAAAATAATAAATAAATAAAAGGTATAAAAATGTGCTGTAACATAAACGTACCTTGGACATGAAAAAATTAGGAAAAAATATGAACATAAGAAATTTTTAATAATACATTATTTTTACTCTTTTTGGAGTACATATTTTTTGAACATATATTAAATAAATTATTAAATAAATGGATTTTGTTATAAATAGGACACAAGTAGGGTGCGTTATATTTAACTTTGTATATCAATCTATACAAATTTCCATCAAGTTTCCAGCGAATTTGCACAAATGCAGATATTAAATCTGTTCTGTATCATCGACCATACAATAAATATGGGCGCTTTAGCTGGTTTATCTACTCACTGTCTGTAGATTAGACTTCAGACTGTGGGTGTTGGCCACTCGCGCTCACACAAGAGGAGTTAGACTTCCACTGCAGACTCTTACTTCTCTGGACTCCAGAGTTGCCGGAGGTCTCCTCTCTTGCGACTGTTGTACATTCGAACTACTCGCTACGTTATGATGTCCTGGTCGCGATGCATGGCTCGTCGCCACTACGTACTCTGTTAAAGTAACATCCGCAGTCCCACCAGATTCAAGTGGTATCGCATTCTGGCGAAAGTGTTCAAGCATATCATATATCGTAGGAAAACACAGATGTTGAACTCGGCAATGACCTTGATCATTTAGCGTCATTCGTAAATGCTGTAATAAAAATGAATATATTAAAACGTATATATTAAAAATTGTTTAAACATCATTTATCATTAAATGTTGAAAATGATGTAATTACTTTTGCTCTTCCTTGGAAATTAAAAGTTAACACAAATTCGCCTTTTCTAGTCTCGCTTTGCCGAACCAGGAAAACACCGTGACCGTTAGCTGCACTATGCAATACAAGCTGCGCAGCGTCCGAACGAGGAAGAGTGCCATGAAACCACGGGTATTCTCGTAAGCTACTCGATAAATCCAGCTCACCCTCATTAGCAGACACTGCAAGCAAACAAATATATATATATATATTTTTTTTTTAGTTATTGCCCTTGCCTGACTTACTCTTGCAGGATTTATTCCTTACTTTGCTCGATTTCTTGCTGAGAGGAACATAATTCTAGATTACTACTGCTGCGCACGTGAAGTCTCGGAGGTAATTCTGGTGGATTGCCCTGCGAGTCATCGCCGTGTTCATGACTAGCGGATCGGAAGCTTTTACTCGCCGAGTTGGCTCGTAATCGATCACTGTCGGATCCGATAGCAAGCGAACCGTGGCCCAGAGAATCTCCTAAAGAGTCACCAGGCCCGGAACCTGGAGCGCTCGAGCTTTGCTGTACCGTTCGCATACAGTACCTAATTGTCGCCAACCACGATTTCATGTCGTTCGAGTCGTGTGCCTCGATGACAAATTCCATATTTTGAGTCTTCAGGACGAATGTATTCTCGTGGTCCGGCATTTCGAGCGCTGTGGTTTCCCTCGCTTCTGTTATCGCCGAGCAAAAGACTCCGCTTCGTGGTTTCACAGCCTTCGGTGGAGAGTAGAACTCCAACATGTAACCACCGATGGCCTTTATCAAAGCTAGCCGTGACTTTTCCCATTTTTGCGTCCCATCTATGTTTTCTCCCATCAAGGCATTAACGATTCCTTCCTTACGACATTCCACTACAATTTTCGACAGCTTAGCTTTAGAATGTTTATCCTTGCGGTGTTCACTGTGAGATAATTCGACTTCATCGCTCTGTTGCTTGTGGAAGAAACTCTTGCCTTTTTTAAGTCCCTTAAAAGATAATCTGCGGAAGAAAGGTTTGTGACTGGGCTTCGGCGACACCGCCTCTCCTTCGTGTTCAGAATAGTCACTAAATTCCTCATGAGAGGATGCTCGAACTGGTGCATTAGTGTTTTGACTTGCAAGATTTATATCTCTTTCATTGGATACTATACTCCTAGTATCATGCAATGATAGCGATCTAGAAAATACAAGAGCACCGTTACTATATGTATATATGCTTAACCTAAAACTCCAAATTATCAATAATTTAAAAAAATTATAAAAATAAAAATGTAAATAAAATAAAATATATTCTTATAATATAATGAAATAAAATATATTCTTATACAATATATAATAAAATAAAATTATAAGCAACATTTTATGAGATAAGAACTCTAAATTTTTAAATTTTCTTAATCTTTTTCTTAATATAAATAACATACAAAATATTCTGTATTTGATATATTTTATCAAAGTTTATAATAAATATAAGCATCTGTATGCAACTCTAATTTATTATTCATAATTTCTCGTAAATTATTTCTATTTTGTACAAAAGTTATGCACTCAAGTTTTTCCTTTCAACTTTAAACTTTATTAAAGTGATTACTCCAATGTTTGCCATTCAGGCGATTACTCCAATGTTTACTTCCTGATGGTACGAAAGGTTAATGGTCTTCATTATGACATTCTACGTGACAGTGCAACATAAAAGCGCCGCGCGACACGCACCTCACACTCTGACGCAGGTATTCGCTCTCAAAATGCTCGCAGAAGCTCTCGACGAATTTGCGAAGGAAGTCGCGGTGCGAGAGGTTGGCGCGGGCGCTCTCGGGCAGGTTCAGACTAACGTAGGCACAGAATGCCTTGGCAAAGTCGGAGGCCGAGGCGCGGGCGTGTCTCTCGCAGAACTCGATCCAGCCGGTCGCTGCTTCCGGCGACGCGGCGGTCGCCGTGGACGACGTGGCCGTCGTCGTAACCGGTGTCGTCGCCGCTGTTGTCGTCGCCGTTGTCGCCGCCGCCGCCGCCGCCGCCGCCGCCGCCGCCGCCGCCGTCGTCGTCGCCGCCGCCGTCGTCGTCGTCGTTGTTGTAGTCGTCGTTGACGTTGACGCAGTCTCCGTAGTTATCGTCGTGATCGTCGTTGTTGCTGTCGGCGACGTCGTCGTCGTCGTCGTCGTCGTCGTCGTTGTCGTCGTCGTCGTCGGCGGCTTCGCTGCCGTCGATGCCGTTGTCGCCGTCGTATTAATCGCCGGCGATATCGCAGGACTCGCTGTCGGCGTGCTCGCGGCGTAAACACTCATTACCGGCGTCTGGCTTGCGTAGGGGGCGGAAAACCTCCCCCCCTTGTGTCGCCGTCGCCGCCACCACCACCGCCGCCGTCGTAGTCGCCACCCGTCGCCCTCCACTCTCACTCACGTCTCACCGCCGCCACTACTTCGGAATCCCCTCGACCCTCACGAACGTCGCCGCCGTTTAGGGTGGATACGAGCGCGCGCTACAGACATATCACACACCCCGCATCACGTCGTACGCGCGCTCGCCGTAAAACTAATCACGGCGGCTGCTGAATGGTCACAATCCAACACATACGCATACATATACTGGCATATACTTATATACACGCGCACATACACATACACATACACACACAATGGATTCTGCAAAAAGAAGGGGGAAGAGTAGCAGTAAAAAGAGTATCAGCGAGAGGACGCTGATATGATCATGTGTGAGAGAATCGCTGAGTTTGAGACTTGAATAAGATCCAAGATAAAAAATTCAATATATTAGAGTTGCATATATTTCTTCTTAATTCATCATATTGTTCTCTTTTACGAAGAAAAGAAAAGCTACAACCGATATGACGGATTAATTGTAACCGATGATAGCTAAAACTCCAGAGCAATCGGGAAGTACAATACTTCGTTTTCTTGCTCTTCGGTTAACTTCACTCGTCTACTTGCGATCTGTCTTTTTTTTTATATTTGTTTCTCTCGTCTGCATTTCCCGGGAGTGAACGATATAGTGATCATCGGCGGACTTTATCGGGACCGTGCTGATTTTTATCACGACCGTGTGTCAAAGTCAAGGACTCGCACGTTCGTATGGTCGAGCTTGCTTCGCAGAAATATTTATGAGCATTATGGAGCACACACACAAAATGCATGATCTGTGCGATATGCGCGATTCGCTTCCACTCATTCTATACTGGCACAATCTCTTTTATTCTTTCTTCTCTCTCTCTCTCTCTCTCTCTCTTTCTCTCTGTCTTTATCTTCCTCGATTTTAGTAGAGGTTAGTCGTGTAGTTCGTTCCGTTTCGTTGTCAATTTCCGTTCAATGGGACGGCACCCTAATGGCTTCTGCACACAGAACGCAGCAATGCTTGCCGCGTGGCGGAGTTATCGCACTAACCAATAATTCCATGTTCTTAAGTCGGCCTCACCACGCAAAACTTCTAGAAATGATGTAAATTACTTCCGCCGCGCGGCAAAAGTTGGATTGAGTTCAACTTTTATCGCGCAGTGGAAATTATATATTTATTACTTCCGAGACGTTGATTCGGCTCTCGCACACAGAACGCGGCAACGCTTGCGCAACTTTCATAAGTAATGAACCAATCGGAAGGCTGCATTAGCGTCTTAGGCTATGTTCCAAAACTTCCTCTCGAGGAAAATTTACGAAATATATAGTACACGTATATTATAGAATATAGAGTAAAATCTTGCTCGGAGAGGAAGTTTTGGAACGTAGCTCTAAATCTACAATAGGTGTTTTAAGGCTGTTGCACATAAAATTTCTGTAACAGTAATCTAAAAACGTGAATTTAAGCCAATCAGGATACTGCTTCAGATCTACTCTAACGGAAATAAAAATACAAGAAATTCATCCATAAGGCGAGTTTCAACCAGTTGAAATTCACTTTATTGCGAGGTTATGGATAAGTATACTTGTTATTTCCATTTCCGTTACATTACATAATCTAAAGTAATATCCTGATTGATTCATTCGGCTTAAGTTTATGTCTTCTACTGTTATCCGTTAATTAATATTGGCCCAATATTGGGGATCAATCTGACACTCATTGGTCTAGTTTCCACCGAGAGTTTAATCCGCGGATCAGAATATAAAAACCAACCAACTACAGTCAAGTATTCCCCTGTTACAGTCGAACGACAGAGGAATGCTCGACTGTAGTTGGTTGGTTCGTACATTCCGGATTAAACCCTCGGTGGAAATTAGGCCATTGATACGAAATAAAATTCTGCTTTCTGATTGGTTGCAGAACGTCGGATTCAGTGTGAATTCAGTAATAGTGTGAATCCAATTCAAGTTCAACACGCTGGGCACAGTATAAGTACATATGTGCGCTGCATTCATTCAGACCGAACAGTTCCTACTATTCATTTACGTTCCAAACTTCCTCTCCGAGAAAGATTTTACTCTATGTGCTATAATATACGTTACGTATATTATATATTTCGAATAAAATTTTCCTCGGAGAGGAAGTTTTAGAAAGAAGCCCTGAGAGACAAAACGAACAATGCTATTGCTTGCAAAATGGGTCGCGTACTAATTGGTTCAAAAATTGAACGAGTGCGCATCATCGGAAATGCTACATCTTGCTTTTTACGCTATGATTACGTTCATAGGTTTGTTCGCGTTGCATGTTCTGACATGCTCTAAAATGCTCCTACTATGCTTTTATTAACTCTAACGCGTTCGTTGAAGTGAGTAGAAGTTATAACAGGAGCACATTGGAACATGTTGGAGTATGCGACGCGAACAAACCTTGTGTTCAGACTTCTTTGCATTCTTTGGGCTTCTCCCATGATGCATCATGGGCTTTTCTCTCTCTATCCCGATTAGATTAGAATGAATTAGATATAATTTGATAAGGTTAAACATTAATAAGAAGAGGAAGAAAGATGAAAAGTGCAAGATATTCAACTATAATTACTACAAGGAATAAGTCACGGTCTTTCTTTATAGAACTTATAGTGGTGGATCTGTAATATAATCAGAGTGGAGTGATTATTGAAAATAGAGAGAAATCCGAAATGATCGAATCTTGCACGAAGAAGCGAATGTTGTTAGGTATCACATTTTTAGGAGGGTTAGTTTCTCATATTTTTCGAATTAAATGTATGTTCGGAAACCATTCGGAGTAGCTCCAGAGTAATGTATCATTTTATTGTCAACATTCGAATAATAGAGATAAAATACACGGAGGTACTCAAGTGATGTTTCGAACATAGCCTAAACACCAAACTGCTATAGATGCAGGCTTTGTTAAACAAAACATTTATGAAGAAACTTAATTTCTTGTATAATACATTCTTTACAGATTAACAGTTTTAGCGCTAATTATCGAGAGCCATTGGACAAATAGCTCAAGTAAACTTTATGTTGATAATTATGAGAATAATTCCTCCTGTATCTCTGGCGAGGAGTATGAAGTGATATCCGAATGTCATCCATGCACTGCCTTTGAAATTGCTAGTGAAAGCATTGACGTTTGTATCCATGCAAGATATAAAGAAGTGCTGAAATGTAAGAGCGGTGAAACAATAACAAGAAGGTAAAGCACACTGACAGAGGATTGATTATGTATCTTGAAATAAGGTGAAAATTAGAAAAATAAAATTAGAAAGTTAGTGAATTTATTAAAATATTTATTAATTGGTCAACCCTTAGTGAATTTGCTCACTTTTGTAATTCTTGCCTTGTTTCAAAACGCACAATCGACCACCAGGATTTGATATATTTACTTGATTTTATACTACATTCTCATATTTGTATTATAGTTGTGACAAAGTAGCTTGGCTAGAGGAAAAAACATTCTGGAAGTTCGAGGGTTTCATGTTTGCTACAGCAATCTTCTCTTGCTTAGCTGTATATTGGAGAGAGAATATATTAAGACAGAGAATAATCAGAAAAGTAGCGAGACAATTACGAATTAGCGCATGAATGCTATAAGTTGAGAAAAATAGATAGAAAAGTTTTATATTTATATATTTTTCACTTGTTCAAGAAAAAGACAAAGAAAAAGAAATGGAAGATAAAATTGAGAATAAAATGGAGAAAAAAATGGGGAGTGAAATATATTTAGCTATATATTCTATGGCAGATTTGTGTCTTGTTCCAGTAGAAACTCTAGTAACTTTTTTTACTATAAAATACTGTGACTCTCCAATTAGTATTAAGCTAGTACCAAGTAAACAGGATTTAACTGAACAAGCTTACACGATAGATCTCACAGATTTTGTTTATGAGATTGTAAATGAAATGCCTTATTATGCAAGCTCGTTTGAATTACCAATTGTCATTGTGAATGAAGACAGCTGCATGGCTGGTTTGTGTACAGTATTAAGACATATTGTAAAAAATATGAATCCAAGTTTACTAAACGACAAAACTATGTTATTAGGCTTTAAAGATTCCTGCTTGATGGCTTGTTCGGAGGCAAGTGTGTGGACTAAATTTTGCGAGGTCGATTTAATTTCAACTCTGAAATCTTTAAATACAAAAGTTTTGGAGAACTCTGAATTGCCTGTTAATTTAGCCAGATTTGAATATCACATGTCTCAACCGCTTAGAGTGCACAATTTATATAAGTATATTGCAAGCAAAAAGTTTGATACCGTTGATATAACTGAATGTGATAAGACAGGTATGCCGATACATAAGTATGCTGATAGCGGATATATTACATTAGCTGACTTAATTATCTTTGTGTGTATGCATATTCTACTGAATATATTTCCAAGCCAGATATCAAAGCTAATACCCTTAACAATCCAGTGGTATGACAGAATGTTGGATGATTTTCGTATACGAAGATGCACAAAATATTTACCTTCACAGAGCCATAATTCAAATGTACAGTATACTCTTCCAGTTGTAGTAAATGAAAGCTTATACAAGAGCGATTATAAACGATACAAACCAAAAAACCGCATTTTCACAAGGCAAGAGGATATAGAACGTTCGTTGCAGTTGATCGAAGACATGAATATTTCAATGCAACTTGATGTTGAACCATTTGGTATAGAAGTAAATTTAAACTGGTCTGATATCCCTTTTGAGGCTACACCAGCAGGCGGGTCATTGCCAGCTGCAAGATTACGACGGAAACAAGATCAACTACAGAATCTGTGCAAACCCGTTTTGAAGTTGGCGAAAGCAGGGGATATTATTGTAGATTTCTGTTCAGGTACTGGTCATTTGGGAATATTGATAGCATATTTGCTACCTCGTTGCACAGTTATTCTGTTAGAAAATAAAGAGGAGTCTTTGAATCGAGCCAAGAAGAGGGTGGAAAGAATGAAGTTAACGAACGTAAAGTTTTGCCAGTGTAACCTGAATTATTTCAAGGGAGATTTCGATATTGGTACATCATTACATGCTTGTGGCTTATCAACGGATTTGGTAATTCAATGTTGCATACGAAAGAATGCGATTTTCGTGAGTTGCCCTTGCTGTTATGGCTCGCTGCAGAATTGTCATCAGCTAACGTACCCGCGAAGTGATGTTTTTAAGGAGCATGTTAATAATAAAGAATACTCATACCTCAGTCATGCAGCGGATCAAACGCATGACGAATTAAATATTAAGACTAAACAAGGCTACAAATGTATGACAATTGTAGATACGGATAGAAAGCTGTTTGCCGAACAATTTGGGTACAAAGTTTATTTCGCTAAATTAATTCCAGAAACGAGTTCACTTAAGAATCACTTGTTAGTTGGTATACCAAAAGATAGGCTAACACATGATTTATGTGACAATTAAATATGTTCGCTAAATGATTCTTATAAGTAAATAGTAATTAAATGTGTCCACATTGTAGGACTTTTGTAAATAAATAGCATTCACGTTTAGAACATTAATTATGCTAGCAATTTTCTTACATCAATATGCAAACATTTTTTATTAATTTTTTGAATGATAAGGAGTCTCTTTTATTATAATATTGAATTATATATATAAAAGTTTTATCAATATTTTTAATTATAATATCAAGACTATTATATACAAGATATTTATTTTATATGTAATGTATGTTTATAATTAATTTTCAAATTAATAAAAATTGATTAAAGGGGAAATTTTTTATTTTCATTTATATTATATTATGAGAGATTTTTTGCTATTATAACAAAATATATTTTTATATTATACATTATAGGATTCATTATAAATGTTCATTATATTAATTCCGATATCCTGTATATGTAAATCTTCTTCATTCTGACTGCATATGTTAATACAATAGACTTTTTATTCTTAACATATACATACATGGTCAACAAAAAACTAATAAATAAGCACATATTTATTTTATCTTTCCTTAATAAGTATGTTATTTCATTTTTTCTCTCAATATTTTGAATGTTATCTGCGAATCATATACAAATCGCGTGCTGCAATATTTGCAATGTTATTACATATTTGCAGTTGTTATAATATTGCTGAAACTTATGTTGTATAGGCTGACATTAAAATATGCTGACACAAAAATATAGTCTGCTAATATTACTAAATGTTGATTTTCTAAATTTTAATAATAATTTTAATAATAATAGTTTTAATTTTAATAATAATTTTAATAATAATATTAGTTATATTTTATAATATTTACTGAATATTTAGAAAAATAAAATTATAGTACTGAAAGACAGTAATTAATTATTTATTTTAAATATTAAAATACTATTGTTCAGTACTTTTAGTACTCCAAATAAGTAATTAATTTTTTTTCAATAATATATTGACTAATATTATTTAATTTCTGTAAAAAGCCGGAAACAATGAAAAGCATAAACAATAGGAATAAGAAAGAACAAATTTCAACCTATCAGAAACTATGTATACTAGAATGGACGCTTTCTGATAGGTTAAAATCTCTTATTCCCTACTCCTATTAAGTTAAGCTAGAGATAGTGTAACTCTAGGGTCTCTAATTCTACCCGTATTAAGTACATGATGTAAACTAGGCCAAAGTCACAGAAAGCACATGTTATTGTAATCACAGAGAAAAATATCCTAGGCCTGTTTTCTCCTCCGAGTTGGTAGGCCTGTTTTCTCCTCCGAGTTTTCTCCTCTTTCATTCTGCCACCAAGCCACACAGCCCTGACGCTGTTGGTATCTCTGTTGTGTCTAAATCTAGTAAATTTCTTACATTATAAACGAAGACGCACGTGGTTTAGGAAATTCTTTTCATTTACAACAATTATTTCGTTAATGCGATGTCATTTTTTATAAGAAGTGGGAATCGAGGAAATGGTGTACAGAAGCGTAAAGTAAGCTTTTCGTTTTATTATATTTTTTTTCCAAAATGTGTTGTGTTCTCTAATTCTCTATTTAGAGGTTAAAGCCTATTCTACAATATACTTTTTGTTCCCTGTTTTTTTTACTATTTTTTAATTTTGCCTTTATGCTTCTTATCCCGTTTTTGTTTTCTGTCGTCCAAGATAAAAGTTAACAAATTTCGGAAGAAACACATGACAAGAAATACATTGTTAATAAAACGGTTGAAAAGAGGGAAAAAAATACGAAGTAAAAAGCAAGAAAGAAGAAACAAAAAATACATTGTAGAATAGGCTTAAAATTCAGTTTGTTTAGAATAATACGATTATTTTGATTTCCCCTGATTCTTGTTAAACGTTTGCATATTGTATTGATTATTTACTTAAAAAATTGTTAGAAGTTACAAGATAATAAACATATCAACCATATCATTAATGATATAGTTACGTGAAATCTATTACTTCTAGGCCTGCATTCCGTTTCACGCATGAAGCGCACGATGTATCATTTATCTTTGTTATTCATCAAATATTAAACAAGGATAAATGATTATTATGCATTATGCACATCATTCATGAAACGGAATGTACTTTAAATCATTTTCGTCGACAGTGAATTGGTGATTTATAAAGACACCGATATTTATGTTTATTTATTGCATTTCATGATATTGCATTCCCCATATCCGGGAAAGGGAGGGGTTTCAACCTTTCCCTGAAATTTTTTATTGATTATTTCATTTTGAGAAGGTCTCGTTAGTACACATTCTGATAGCATACATCCACTCACATCGATGCCTAATAATTTTTCACTGCTTTATTAATGAAAACATCTTATTTTGAAGTGGCCAATTAGTGACTCTATCGAAATTTCTCTTTTATTTTTAATTGTAAAAACATACAATTTTATTTTTGACTTTGTGTAAGTTTTCTGCTGTTACATAAAATTTTTTTGTTATAAGTAATTTTAATACTTCTATTAGTTCGAGCATACAATAATAATATTAAAAAATTGAACATTTTCTTCCATCTTGTAGTAGCTGTATTATCTTTCTTTAAAAAAAAGTCTTTAAAAAAATAAGTAAAAGTTACATGATGTACAAAACGTAACTTTTTTCGTCTTTAAAATGAGGAGATATTAAAAGTTGTAAATATATCCAAATGGATTTCATTAATGTTAAAAATTGTAAATTATAATAAAATTGATACAATAATGTTCTTTTCAGTACAATAGCAAAATCCTTTTTTTTTTGGTTGTCATTCCGGTACATGATACATCCTTGAGTTAATAGAAAATCCCCTCCGAAGAAAATTTCACGATACGCCCATGTTGCTCTTCTAAAATTAAGGCAATTGATATATCAAACTGTGATTAGGCTGCGTGGAATCTTGAGACATAAACCGTCGAAGAGATAACACATTTTGATGGACATGAGATGGTCATTGTGTATGGGAGTAAAATTAAAGATGTCACTGAAATACCTATCTCTTGATCTATCTCTTGATTATTGTAACTTAGATTCTAATATAAAGCAATATGTTATTCATAATTTTTTTCTTATGTATAATTTAATGTATCGATGTGACTGTTAACTTTAATTTTCTAATTTAATTTCTAATTTTATTATATTAGCTCAATGGCCACTTTAATAAGAAATCTACAGCTCAGTCAAAATTAAAGAAATTAAAGAAGTCCGAAATTGATGACAATGAGAGTATTGCCAGTACAGATGAAGAATTTGCAGAAGAAAATTTAAGGTAACAACTAATTAAATACATTAGAAGAATATGATAATCAATGAGTATTATAAGATTTTTACTTATAGAACTGAAGCACAAAGTGAAACTGAGGAAGAGGAGGAAACTGCACAAGAAAAACGTTTGAGGCTTGCAAAGAAATACCTTCAAGAAATTGAAGAAGAAGGTATAATTGTATTTTATACCTTCAATAAATATTTTTATATTTGATCTATATTATTTTGGAAAGAGAGAAAATGATCTTATGTAACGAATAAATTTTGATATTATAATAGAAAAAGATAGAGCAGAATTTGAAGAAGGTGCAGTCGCGCAGAGATTACGTGAGGAATACTTAGAAGAAAAAGGTCGATTAAAAAAAAATGTAGCAATATATTATACTGGCCATAATCATCTCATAACATTGAGATGTAAAGAACATAAAGCCTCCATTACCTGTATCTGCCTTTCAAGCGATGGCAGTATATTGTATACAGGATCTAAGGATGGCAGTTTAGTCAAGTGTAAGTGTTTATAAATTTTAGTGGTGATTACGACGGAACTATTAGAATATGGAAAATAGTCGAAGAATCACAGTTAATATTTACGCAAATAGTTTTGACAATAGCATTGATGCGATTAAATAATTCTCATCAATGAAAAGAATTCTTTATCAGTGGAGACGACGGACACTTTTTTTCCAATGACACTTTCCAAATCAGACCCGAGTCTTCTCTAGACGAGGAAATAATAATTTTTCAATAAATATTAATTTTTAAGAATTAGTTTGTTAATTTAATATATAATATTAATAAGGCTCTTACGAATATCAATTTAATAATAGTGAATTAACTTACGTTTCGACTTTTTTAACTTGGTTATCTTCAGTGGTCTTATTCGAATTAATTCTATTAAATACCTAATGATTTATACATATAGCATTTATGTATTTTCATGCGTTTTATATGATTTATTAATTGCGAGCGTTTAGCGATATTAACAGTAATTTTTAAGTTTAACATTGAAAATGACCCGATTGGGGTCGAAACGTCTGTTGCATATGGTCTAATTGTTTATTAAAGTTTTTCTCATTCAAGATTCAGAGTGATTCGTAGCCCTTTTATTATATTATTTAATTTCTTTAAAAATTTTTGAACCATCTTTCACATTTGATGTAAGTTTAATATTCGATCTGGGAGATCTATGCATATATCTACTGATATGTGAGACCTAACGCCTGATCCGAATGATTAAAGGTATCTTAGACCAAGTTTCACAACTCATAGTTAAGTCTTAACCGAGATTCAACTTATTCATTGTCACTTTTCAATTCTTGAATTGAAAAGAGATAAAAAACAAGTTTGTACCTCAGTTAAGAGTTAACCATGAGTTGTAGAACTGGACCTTAATCACAGATGGAGTCATTTTTGACTCCTTAAACGCGAAAAATCGCATATGTAGACGCAAATAAGATTGAACAGATCGCGAGTCAATCGCACTGAGCAGCGAGCCAATCGATGCCTGAAATATTTTAGCTTAGATATAATATATAAAGTTCTAAAAATAATAATTTAAATAATTATCTGTTTAAATACTATTATTTATTGTGAAATAAATTGATAATTATTTATTAGGGTCAGTAAAGGAAAAGACGAAATTAAAAGCCATCAGAGGAAATAGAGGAAAGAAGAATCCTGGAATGAAATCCATACGCTGTTTGGCGATTAGCACGGATGGAAGATTCCTTGTGAGTTTAAGTGAAATCTTTTTTCATTTTATAAACAAATTTAAGATAAAGACAAGTCTTTTTTATAGGTAGTAGGAGAGAGTGGATGCAAAGACATAAAAGTATTCTCTGGTGATATTCTTAACCATATAAAGGATTTAAAAGGTCACAGAGGTTTAGTATCTGGATTGGTATTCCGTAAAGATACTCACACGTTATACTCCGCTTCCGAAGATAAGAGCGTGAAAGTTTGGAATCTAGACGATATGGCTTACGTTGAATCTTTGTAAGTTTTTATAAATCTGATTTGGTATTTTTATATTATAGTATACATTTTATATTTTGTCAAATATAGAGGATAGACGAAATATACTTCTTTTAATAATAAGAGATTGGTATGTCATTTTTTTTGTCTTCAATACAAACAGAGTTCACTCTTGTTGAAATAGAATAGAGGCGCACATGCTTGAGTGTAGCTACTGTGTAATGTTATACTATTTTTCTAGCAAAATATCTTTCAATTGTTTAAAAAATATTAGCGAAGGAAATCTATTTTTGCTCTGCTTTTCAACACTATAAATGATATTAAAATCAGATACATTGATCAGGAAAAATATTGACATTTTGCAAAATAGAGCAATTTTGGAAAATAGAATGAAAAGCAAATTTCGTTCTTCAATATCATTTATATAAACAATTGAAAAATTAAAAGAATAGTACAACATTTCATTGGTAACTATTCAAGCATTGTATGACTCTATTGCAACAAGGAATAAGAAAAAACATAAAGATAGTGATAGACTAACTTTCATAATAAAAAAATGTATTTCCTAAGTTATATTATTTTGTCTAACTTCTGTATACGTAAATATTGAATTTGTTCATTTTATCTTTAAATTGTTTCTGATTGTGTCACTGTTCTTATAGATTTGGGCATCAGAACGCTATCACCTCTATTGACGCGCTTTCACGAGAGCGTGCTATCACAAGCGGTGGTTACGACGGAACTATCAGAATTTGGAAAGTAGTTGAAGAGTCGCAATTAATATTTAACTCCAATAGCGCCGGTAATAGCATTGACGCTGTTAAACTTATCAATGAAGAAAATTTTTTTACTGGTGGAGATGACGGACAACTTTGCGTTTGGGGGTGTTTAAAGAAGAAGCCGCTGTGTTCGATGCCGCAGGCGCATGGTCTGGACGAAACCAATGGTCAACCAATGTGGATTTCAAGTATCGCCACATTATTAAATACAGATTTAGTAGCATCAGGTGAATTATTATAATGTAACCTTGTATTCATGTCTATTATCTATATTTTTCTTTTTTTGTTAATTATTCAATTATAATTTCTAGGATCATGGAATGGTACGATCAAGTTATGGCACTGTAGTGAAAACTTTAGATCTTTAAATTTGTTGTTTGAAGTTAAATTGATGGGTTTCATAAATGCGCTAGCATTTACTCCTGATGGAAATCACCTTATTGCTGGTGTAGGTAAAGAACATAAAAACGGTAGTTGGTGGCAAATATCTGAAGCAAGGAATTCTATTGTTATTATACCATTAGTGCATAAGCAAAAGACAAATAAATAAATTAAATAAATTTGTATAAATTTAATCTTTGTACTAATATGTATATACATATAGACTACTTTATATATATATATATCTTTTTTTATTAATTATGGAACGTTTTACTTACCTTTCACTTTTAATTATATTCCTAACTCAAAAATATCTCTTAAATAAAATGAAAATAAATTAATTTGATAAAAATATACCAATTATATTAATGCTCTTACAATATCGATTATCTTAATGCGATGAGAAAACTACACTCCAACAATGGTTTTGATGTGAATGAAATGAAAGAAATATTGGTCCACAGTACAAGTATTTATTCTGTACAAAAGTTGAGTTATAAAATATTATGTCCCTATTTTAGGTTTTGTTTTAGTCTTGTATACCATGCCGTCTTGAGTACATTCGTATAATAACAATATCGTCGCATGGAACGCTCGCGTCCGTCCGAGACGATTCTCCGCGTTTTCATTACTTCATTTTATTCTGATATTTCGTGGCAAATAACACGCTTTGCAAGACAAGCCCAGCTTCCACAACGATCCGAACGATCACCAGCGTTCCGCTCGTACGAATCTTGGACTCACCGTGTACATATAAACCAAACCGACTTTAATTCGCATATTTATTCGAGTCAACAAACAGTAGTACAGCGAGTGTACGCTACTTCTTGTGCATTCTTGCGATAAGTTTTCAAACGAGTGCGATATATAGGCCATCCTTAATTGGGGGCATACCACCCTTCCATCGTGTCTTTTTTCTCCTTTTTTTTTTACTGAAGCTGCTTCGCGCTCCTTTCTCTTTCCCTTTTTCTCTCCAGGCCGTGAGGGTGCTGTTCAGTGCGTTTTTTTAAGGGTCCTCAAGCGACATCGTTTTCCGCAAAAGTACGTTCGATTAAATCTCTCCCTGTTTCTCCCCAGGCCGGCATTAATTTCCGCGAGACGGACTCGGGGGCTTAATTCGGCGGATCTCGTATATTTCTGTTTTCTCCCGCACGTTCGGATCTCTTTAAAAAAAAAAATATTTTCTATTCGCTGTCATTTAATTGTTCGGCTTTTAACGCGATTAATAGTGTGTAAATTGACGCGCGCTGCGACAGGCGAATGTCTCTTCTTTTTTTTTCTCCTTTATGGGATCTCCATGTCTCGCTGATTGCCAGTCTTTCCTCATAAATCTTCTCGCTTTGGAAACTAGCCAGATTTATCAAAGTATCAAAGAGTCGCCTTTAATCTAGGATCTAATAATAAATGAGCCTCGCGTTTGACAAAACCGTCTGAATTCGACGCCGTTTCCTCTGCACAGAGCGGAGTTGGGCGAGCGCTATTTCATTTCCCTTAGTCGATAAATCACTTATTCTTCCGCTTATTCCTATCATAACGAAATATGCCTTTTTTCTAATAAATATCTGTGATCCATGGGTATTGTTGTTTTATTGCACGACAGTCGAAAGCGATCGTTTTATTGCTATCGGAAATACTATAATCTTGCCCAATTCCGCTACATATCGTCCCTTGACGATTTTTCTTTCCGTCGTCGAAACGCGATGAAAGAAAGTTACAACGATTGCGGGGAGAGACGCGTCTTTGGTATGCAATTGACGCTCGTTGCATGTTAGATATGAATCGGTGTTATTCCGAGAGGATGTTACATAGTTGGAAAATTTTTATCAAATTTAACATATTTTACGGGCCTCCAACGGTCCACTCAAATTTTGTGTTAATTTAACAAGATAAATATATGACAGAAAGTAATATAAATATTATGTAAAAAAATTAATACAAAAAAGATAATGCTGACAAAATTTGTAATCAAATTGTGAAATCCAATTTTTTTCAGTAAAATTACACGTATTTTATTCATTTATCTTAGAATTTACGTTTTAAAACACATTTATTTTAAAACACTTTTTTGTTATTTGACAACTTATTCATAAATTGTGTTACTTTGAAATTAAAAAATGTTGAATGTTAATTTAACACAAAACATTTAAATAACATGATCACTTTATGTTAAATTAATATTCAAATATGTTGAAAATTCAACACAAAATTTTGACAAGAGAACTTGAGTGGATCGTTTTCAACACAAATACAAAATGATTTTACTGCACATCATTCATCTCGCCGCGAAATTGTCGTTTAGGAAATTGATGCTCGTTGTAATTCCTTAAAGCAAGCGATCGAATTTCTATCAGATAAATGCAACGTAGGAAAGAAAAAATCATCACGTGTTAAAAACGCACATATTTTCACGACTACCTTATTTCTTGCTTATACTGTACGATTTCTTACATAACAGTCTGAGAGACTTTACATATAGAAACACTTGAACGGTGCGGTAATGATTTATGTTCGACTGACGTCAGTTACACTATCACGAATAAAGCGAGTCTTGTGTTATCTTTCTCGTGTTCGTACAAAGAAAAATAAAAGGAGAAAAGTAGCTCGCGTGTGCGGAGAATATTCATTGTTAATTATTTCTAACATTAAAAAGCGAACTTAAAGTTATCACGATGATATGATATCGCACTTTTTAGTTTATCAACAGCCATAATCCTCAGATGTAAAAAATATTGCGTAGCCCCTTCAGCAGAAACGAATTAATGTTACGGAAAAAATTCGTTGTTTATAAAATGCACGCGATATTAGCAACACCTGTCGTTAAAACGTATTCTTTTTTTTATTCTTTGAATGTACTAAAAGTCATTGATCTTTTTATTTGGATTGTTTCCAGTTTTTGTCACTTTTTTTCTGTATTATAACGTATTAAATATCGGAAAGTGACAGTAATCGTTAAATATGGCAGTTCATTTCTCGAGAAGAATTGCTTTTTGAATGTGATAATTGTTTTCTTTTTTATACTTCACGCAATACATACGAATGAAAAATATATTACATTTTGTGCTATAAAAAAATTATTTATGAGTTTTTTATATTAATAGCGTTCTCTAGTTATAAATTTAGTAACAATATAGCAGGAATAGTAAATCGATTCAAAACATTTTTTTTTTAGATGAAAATTCTTAGGTCTCTTTTTTTATAGCGTGACACAATGGTCAGCTTTGAACGTTTAATTAAAATAGAAAGGAAGCTGAATATAGTAGAATGTAGTAGAATTTAGGAACCACGTTTTTTTTTAGGTCGATGAAACTTTTAATTTGTCCGATATGTATAGTTATTAATATCTTTGAATGTAAATCGTGAAAGACAAATGTGAAAAATCCTTATTATGTACGTAATGTCTTGTTTCAAAGAAACTGCTTTTTCTCATGCGATAACAAGCGATTGAAATAGAACAGACTAGAATTTGCGAACTAGTTGTCAAATGCTGTTACTTGCCCGCGATTTATACAACGCAAGTGGAATAAATCGCGCATATCTCGTGCATCGACCATTTCTTTTGTACTAACAGCAGGATCGTAAGGTAGGACGGTCCGCTTTCTGGCCTTAACACACAATTCACCATAAATTGCAAGAATAATTTAGCCGAATGCAACCAGCATTTATTAAATCGAAAGATAAATATTGCTCACGTTAAGAAACCCTTTCCCTTCTTAATCGCCAAAGTTGTGCAATCTTACGTCGCGACATCGCGACAACAAATTCCCGAAAACTACTGAAAGCGGACGAAAGTCGTGATTTTAAAAAATGCGAGAAATCGACGCGATCGACACGAATTTGACGATAAGGACCGAACCCGGCGAGTGCCCCTTCTGGGCCATCTTATTCCTCACCCTTCGACTTTTCCGAGTAAACAGGGATGATTCGCGCAAGATATCATAAATATAATACAGCTAGTTCCCCTCTCCGGCCCGACGCACGATATCTTTCCACTTCCTTCTTCCATTTTTTTAAATTACTTTCGTTTGCCATCGATATATACTTCGCTATATATCGACATACATATAGAATATACCTACATAAATTATGTAACATCCTGCGCTCCCTCGCGTAGGACCACGTACATCCTCTTCGCACCGCTTCTCCCCCTCCCCCCCCCCCGTTCTTTCACTCTTACGCATTCACGTTGCACGCATAACGCATGCACGCATTGCGTTTACATCAGGCCTGTCCAATTTGAGCTCCAGAGCTGAAACGCAAAGCCATTGACGCAAGAAATTCAATGTAAGATTTTAGGAACTGCAAAATGTTGATAAGCGTCACTCAAATACGTATCAATACTTTACAGTTCTCGAAGTCTCACCCACATTGAATTTTTTTCCATCGATGGCTTTGCGTTTTGGACAGAACCGGAGCTGAAATTGGACAGGCCTAATTTACATGAACGCGGCTTTTTAGATACATCGTGTGCTTCACCCTTATCTTCCGCCACGCTCTTTCTCGTCACTTTTCCCTGTGCCCTTTTCTCTCCCTCTCATTCTTCCCGTATCACGCGTGTGCAATCTCTCGCGCAGTTTCCACGACCGGCTCTCCGTGCGTCTACGCGATATAATGTGTCTTGCGTCCGCTCGTTCACGTCTCTGCCCTTTTTTTTTTTACACGAAAAAAATTCATTTATTTCCCCTTTTCTCCGCGCTCTGCTATCTGCGACCTTCAGCTTTTTTCGGTTGATTATGGCGATTTTCCCATTTTCCTTCGTTTCCTCTTTTTTTTTTTTGCAACCGGCGGCTGCTCGTTTAAATACTATTTCGCTATAGTGGACTACCGTTTATGAACGCTATGCTACTTTGTATTGTATCCTGTAATGCTTCGTAATGAACGACTGGTACTGAATGTGCATACTGGTGAACACACGCAATCTATAAGGTCCCGTTCCAAGGATACCATACGCGGCGGTCGAGCCGAGCGCCGCACGAAAACGACGAGCGCGCTCGTTAACGAGCCCCCGCTCGTAGACACTGGCGAGATTTTTAATTAATATTCCGATGTACAGCGCGGACGAGAGACGCCGCGTCTCATTAATCACGGAACGCGCCGCGCTCGACAAAATAATCGTCCGTGCGAAAAAGAGTGTCGCAAAAACGGATAGTCGCTATTAAAAACGCGTCGGACAGCTTTGATCGGACTTGAAGCGAAATTGATCTACGGATCAAAGTATCGAGATCGGCGTCTCGGAAAGGAAGCTAAATAAAATATTATTTTATCTTTTCGGCGGATTTTTTTTGTCATTTTTTCCCCTTCGTTATGCACGGAGTATTAATCAAAATTTTTTGACCTCACTGTTAATTCTGTAGTGTCAAATTTAACTTAATTTAAGTCACCCCTATTCCTGCTCAATATATCGTTATTTTATAGTGTCAAATTTAATCATTGTTTTAGTATAAAATAACGATATGAGGAGCAGACTTTCGAAATGCGTTTTGTTCAAAATTTGTAATTTTCAGAAAAACGAGAAAGAAAGAAACTACATATTTTACAGAAAATAGCAATATGTCAATCCAAGTAGGATGAAATATTAAATAAAATTGCTAAACAATTGTTAAAAAGGTTAAACAAATACATTTTGTTTGTTTTTAAAAAGCATAATTAGTTAAAATGCATTTCGAAATATCTGTTTTTTCAGCATATAAATTTCAGCACGTAATGATGAAAAAATGCTTCCTGAATATCTTAGAGTAGCTTATAATATAAGTTATTCAACACTGAACACTACGCCATTTCTAACTATCTCTAAAAAAAATGAAATTTTGTACAAAACGCATTTTGAAAATCTACTCCTCATGTATCGAATACAAGCAGTGGCAATTTAAATTACGTTAAACTTGACACTATAGATTTAACAGTGCTATTAATTTAAATGAGTCCGTCGTTTCACAATAAAGATGCCGCCGCGTATGCTAGCCGTGATGTCGAGAGTGTATGGGTCCTGTACGCTCCGGTTACAAAATAATATATGCAACGTGAGAAATCACGATCCGGCTAAGCGTTGCTCCACCCTCTGAGCCTGCTTTCCCGTTTCAATTAGTACTCGCGTACTTTGGTTACGGATAGTGTAATCATAGTTTACAATTAACCGCTCTGCGTCCTCTGTCCTCGTTAAAAATCTTAGACATCAACATACATTCACATTTTTTTTTTATTTTTATAATAAACCGTTATTAGAAACCTATCCTCGTATTCGCTATGCACTTTAATATAAATTTCATCGTGTTTTACCGTTTATTTAATCGTTAATTTGTTTATTTACAGTGACGCGTATCTATTCGAAATTCGCTTTATCCTCTTTCTTTTTTACTCGTTAATTAATTAATTAATTCATTACAAACCGCGTGGCCGTGCTTGTCAGCGCGGCAGATATTTTACCTTCGATCTCGAGAAGAGAGGAACAAGTCTTCGTTTTTTTTTTCCCTTTTCTTTCTTTTTAACGCGTGAGAACGCACGCGGCGTGCCCCTCTCGTTGGCGAGACAACCGCGCGCGAGCCCCGCATCCTTTCTTGTTCTCTTGCACACGCACACGAGTGGATGATTACGTAAGTGAAGTGGCATTACCGAACGTAATAGCAGACGGGGAACTCAGACCTCCTCGGGATGGACGTGAAGCGTATCCTGTTCTCGTTTTTCCCTTCCTTCTTTTTTTTTTTTAAATTCTACCTCGGACGTTTATTTACACGCGTTTAAATTGCATCGACAGGTCCGCGGATCGCGCGGACCGAAATATAGATCTGACTCGTTAATACAGGCGGCGTCGAATCCTCCTCGCGTACAATTACACGCAAACGTTACATCTATTTACATACGTTTCTGAACAAACAAACCCACCGCAGATGCGTTCTCTCTATCTGCTGTTAAAAAAATACATTTTCTTTTCCTCATTCGGGGCAGCAGGACGCCTCACGTCTCGCGGTCTGCGGCACGGATGTCCGTGGGTGTATAACGTGGTATTGGACGTGATGGATGGATGATGGAAACGAAAAAAGAGAGGGGAGTAAAATAAAAAAAAGAGGGATAAGTTTGCAGTGAGCGACCTTGTCTATTTTCTATATCGAATAATTCGAGTCTATATTATTGTTATAACGTATTCACTTATATCGTCCGCGCGAATGAGTACCCAGCGTGTACTATGTGTGAATCCATGTACCCTTCTGATCTTTCGCCCTTCGCGTGCGAACGATCGATCGAGCGGCGTTGTGCTCCTGTTATTCCTCGTCCGCACTTAAAATAAATTCGCGATCGACTGTTTCGTGACACTTTCACAATTCACGTAATAATACAACTGTGGTGCAACGAACGAGCGCGTCCGTTCGTAAAGAAATTCGAGGTTCCGTAAAACGTGTTACGTATTTTCTAAATCTCGTAAAGTAAAATCTCACTCGAAGAGACTGAAAATTTAGACTGTCTTGAAAAAAAAGTGAAAATACGGCCACTCTTGTTCGAGATTTTCCACTCTTTTTAAAGTGAGGTTCCATCTACCTTGGTATTACACTTCAAAAAAGGGATTGAGATTTCACTCCTTCGAAGTGAATCTCATTCTAAAAGAGTAAATCTTACTTTAAAAAGACCGAACAAGAGTGGCTGTCTTTTCACTCTTTTTTCAAGACTGAACAGACTAAATTTTCAGTCTTTTTGAGTGAGATTTTACTCCATGAGATTTAGTAACTGCAACTACTCTGGTTGAAAGATGCCGATAAGTATCCTTAATATTGATAAATATTCATAGCTTAAATGAATATCTAAAGGATCATTAAGATGCAATAATTATATATTATTAATGACATATATATGTATATTAATAAACATATGATTGAGAATGAATGATGAATTATGCTAATAATTATGATAATAATTGCATCAGCACATTTCAACCAAAGAAGAATATTCATAAATAACATAAATAAGTCGTTATTTGACAAATTTCAAATATAATAATGATTGTCCGCGAATACATCTTACTTAATATTCGCTTATAAACGAGACGTGAGTTTTGAATCGACGATCAATTGGAACCATAAAAAGATTTTATCGACCAGCTCGCTCGTCGCTAATTGCTGTTGCAGCAACAAAACAGAAGTGAAAACTACAAACCAATGATGGATGGCGCGTGACACTCAGACTTACAATACTGCTGAACTTTTGTTTATTCACAAACGTATTGTTTTCAGTTGACTGCAGTCATTCGCTGCTCTCGCGATCGTAGATGCGAATGAGGACGATGAACTATGAATGGATTTCCGAAAGCGAATCGGTCATGTCGAGTAATCTTCAAAGTAATGATTCTCTCATTTCGCTACTTAAGATTCTGAATGAAGATTTCTTTCTTCTATTTTCTCTCACATGCACGCAATCACGCATTCCCTCGCTACGGTACTCATTTCCCGTGTAATTCGTATTTACAATAATTCGTTAGTGCAATCGCACTCGCAATTGTATTTTTTTGTGGACACGAACGAAAAAGTACTCACTGCTTCGTCTTCCGTCCACGCACGCACACGTGGATGTCATGCGGAAGATGAATCCACGAGTGTGTATACATGAAACGTGTACACGCACAAGTCTTTTTCCCTGGTAATGTGAATAAATAAAATAATAAAAAAAAAGGGAAATGTAGAAAAGGATCAATATAAATCGGGAACATGATTGAACTGATTAGGCACCATGTATAAGTGTGAACAGAAACATGATTCGTATGCTATGAACAAAATGAACAACGAGGGAAACAATAAACGACGGGGGTAAGGGAGGGTTGGCTCCGGGGGTTCGTTCGTGCCGCGATTACCGCTCCACCCCCGGTGCCGGCAGTACGTTAATTTGTTCGCTATTAAATTTGATATTTCACTAGCAAATATAGAATATCGAGTGTTGAATATTCGTTAGCGTAATGATAGCGGATAATAAATATAATACAGATCTATAGATAGAAGTCTCAGTATAATACAGCTATTATACAAATCTGTCTTTTACTCGATTTCGCGATTCATTTTCTCTCGCACAATATTCGTTCGCTCGTTTCTTTTTCTACGCTACTTTTCTTATCCAACGGCTCGAATCAACGATATTATACGCTATCCTTGACTCGTGACAATGATGCAATTAGATCTGTCATGACAGAAATTCGCCTAAGTTCGTGGCTCGCGTCGATTTGTTTAATGAGCACATATACTCATATCATAATTGCATAATGCACATACACGCGCTTACATTTTCTCTCCGATCCACGCTCTTTCTCTTTCTCTCTCTCTCTCTCTCTCTCTTTCTCGTTTCATATTATAAGATTTACCTAGAAATACGGCACTCTTTCTTAAATCTCCCCGGCCCCCCTGTTGCCCGTCGGCATACAAGGCGGCCACAAGAGCCACTTGTACATATTCATTAGGAATTTATTTACACGCGTGCTAACTATCCTACTCGCGATCTCGCATGCGAATTCGAATGATCCTTCGTCCTCGGCGTCCTGCGATTGGCCGGGCGGCCGCGGCGATCGGCCCGAACTTAAACGCCGCATGAGAGACACGATTAATTCCAGACGATTCCTCTTGACTTTTCAAGCTTTCGCTCGATACGGATCGTCTATTCATCGAGGAACTACGGCGCGTCGTATTGACGATTTCGAGTCCATATAGTATCTCTATGAGGTTTTTCCGAAAGCCATTCGCGATAGGATCGTGATCATTTTTCACCGGATTATTACCGCCTTGGCCGCGAACCGAAAGCATTCAAGGATTTTCAGGTACTCTTTTCTCGAGGCACGGCGCGCTCGCGTGATCGCGCTCAGGATAAACTATTTCCTTGCCGGCCCCGAGCGAGGACCCCTTAACGAAGGACCGTTCGTCGTCGATGGCTGAGCCCATGCGGCATTTTTCCATGAATTAAACATTCGCTCGAATTAATCACGTGCGATCTGACGTTATTCGCGTACATAGGCTTACTATACTTAATATATAATAGACGTCCTTCTCTCGCGTACACTTCTCGCTTTCGGTCGAGGATACTTAGCACGCTGCCACGACTTCTGCTCACATCTCTCTTTCTCTCATATTTGAATAAATACCTACAGTTAGCGTAATGATAAGAAGGACAACCAATACGACTACCATTTATAGTAGTGATAATAGTGGGCGTGTACTATAAGTAGTGTCTAATAGTAGCGCTTCTCTTTCCGTCTTTTCTTCTCCACTTTCTTTCCTACTTCCCGTCCTATTCCTCGTCTTCATCTTAGAGAACCCCGCTAGTTCTTTAATTGTAGTTAATATGGCGCTGCCGCTCGTGTGTCGTGCATGTCTCTTCTCTTGACGTGTCTCTTCTTTTTCGTCTTTTTTTTTTCTCTCTCATTCTCTTCGTCTTTTCTGTCTTCTCTGCTATCTCTCGAGTCGGCGCGACCATGGATCGTGCGTGTCTCACTACGATCGAGGGACGGCCGAGATACGCGCGTGTCTCGCGCGCCTCTCAAGAAATCAATTAAACGTAGGATAATCACAGAAGAAGGGGTTTCGACGCATGGGATATACGACGTTCTCGTACGTAGCTGGTATTGTCGCTTCACCGTAGCAGCTGCTGCAGTAACGCGCTCATCAGCAAGCTACCTGTCGCTAGGATTAGGCTCGTGTACCGAACTTGCGTATGAGCGTACGAACTTGCGCTGTTGTATGTCAGCTCCTCATTCTTCACCACTTCGTTCGGATGATCCGAATATTCCTCTGCGAAACACAAAAAGCAAAATAATTATCAACCATTGATAAGATACATGACATCCACACAATGGAGTATTAAGGAACATAAATTTTACGATTTGTTAGTAATAATAGAAAAACGTTTTTCTTGAGAAAAAAGATTGAAAAATAAAGGTAGGTGAAAAGTAGAATTATCTATTATATAACTATACATTTTATTCTTTTTATCCTTTATCTATTTTAAATAATCCATTGCATCATTCAAGTTCAGTATTCATAGTCAAGCTCAGTATTATATTTAAAAATTGTTTTAAGTACAATCTCAGAGTTGCCACAGAAAATTAATTTTAAAATTCCCTGAAAAAAACTTTTTCAAGTTTTCCAGATGAAAATGGGAAATTTTCATGATCAATATAAAGTATGTAAAAATTTTAATATTATAAAATATGTAAAAAATTTTAACATTTAGAATCAAGGATTGTAAAAAAGCTACCTTATATTATTAAAAACATAAAAGAAGCTTAATAGCACAATAAAATTTTGTCAAATTCAAGCCAATAAAAAATTAATTAGTATTATTGGAAAAAAGAATACATATGACAAAAAATGGCGATCAGATAAAATTACTAAATAAAATATAAATTGTTATTATTTTTTAAAAATCGTGTAAAGTGCACAAGTTTTGAACGTATTTGACTATAAACATCAAATATAATATTATATTTAAAAAATTATAAAAATTATTTGGAATAGAAGCAGTTTGGAATAGAAGGGAATTGTGAGCAAAGTTCAAAATTCCAGTCTCTTTTATATTTTTTCTTGACTTTTCCCGGTTTTCCATGGCCAATTTCAAGTTTTCCCGGCAACTCTGAATCTCTTTTAAGATGTTATAAATCAATCACAGATTCGTATTAGCATCTTATGATATTACTTAAAACGGTTTTAAAATAAGAAAATTAATTAATTTAATCAAATTTTTAAGAAGACAAATTAATTTGTTCAACCTTTTATATGTTTTAATCCACGATAAAGATGAGGGGTTTGCCAATGGGACAATATCTTGAGATGTGCCGCCAAGGACATCCTTGTGTGGATGTTCAAGCTGCATCTCAAATTTTAATGGTTATTACCATATGCGGAACCACGAGAGAGAAACGAAATCCCTGGCAATTTCGTGTCAACACCTTGGTGTATTCCCTATCGTGCCGCGTCTTGGAAACACCGTTAATGTGTGAGTGACGATCCGTGCACGGCTTATCGGAGAAATGCAAATGCGCGCGTACGTACATTTAGAAGTCAAATTATATCGTGGATGTCAATGCAAAGAAAAAGGGCGTGCAGTGCCGAGATCGACAGATGGTTTTCGTTCGGTTTTCATTCGATTGGATCTTAACATTGCGCTTCACTGACCTTCCACCTGGCATATGTAAAAGCGCGCATATTTACGGCGCGCACTTGCAACTAAATGTAGCGATATGGCTCTTAACGTATTTCGCACATAAATGCGATGTCAAATAGATATGTAAACCTGTCTAAACGTGCTCTCTTCATTTTAAGAAATACGTAATTAAATAAGAATAAGGAAATCCTCGTGTCAGTTATGAATTAAAGAGAAAATGAGCTAGAATAAGCGCGGAAAGTGAGATAACTCGGAAGAACACAATTTGCAACTGACTAATACTGACAATAACTAACGGCGGTCATCATTATTACCTGTTTCTACTATAATTTACTCTGGATATGCCGCAGATAGTCTAGTATTATGTAGATATAACCGTTCGCTCATCATAGATACTCAGAGTGAAGCGCAAGTGTGTATTAAAAGAAATTCAACTGATACAGCGAACATTATCATACTTCGACTGTCAATTAATATCGATTTGAAACGGTCATTAATAATTACCGATGTATCTCATTTCCGTAAACATATTCTCCAAATTCTTTGGAATGGAATTCTCTAAAGAGAATTGAAAATTGAGCCATTCTTGGAAAAGAGTGGTTCAATTTTTAAGAGTGAGATTCACTCTTCAGTATAAGAATTACTTCAAAAGTTTTAAAGAGTACATATATGACTAAACTAGGCCAAATGCTTCTTGAGCAAACAAAAAGAAATCGGGAATGGATTAATCTGATGAACTAATCGATGATTCCATTGATTTTCGGACTGGTATGAGTCGCTATTAAATGATTTGGATGAAATATAAGGCACAAAAGTGAGAGAAAGTGCTTTAAAATGATATTCCATCGGGCAGACGAGACAGGCACGCAGCGTGTATGGTGACGACGTGATACGTACTGTTCTTCTTCTTCTGACCGGTCGAAGTCTTGGGCGGCGTGATCGAGGACGGCGATCCATTGTAAATTGGCGGCTGCGGCTGATGCGGATGCACAGGGTAGACGGCCGGTGAGGGTACATGAGGCAGGGTCGGCGCCGCCGTGCCTGGCTGATGTGGATCGAGATCGATGCTGATCTCCGGGTAGAATCGATCTCCGCCCCTGTAGACGATTGGCGGGGCTGGCAGACCGGCGGCGGAGCCGCCCAAAACCGCGGTACTTGTCGAGCTGCTGCTGGGCACGGTGCTGCTGGTCACGGCTACGGCTGGAAAATGGACGACATGGTATTAGATGATTACGCATCAGTTCTTTTCTGTATCCTATGCCCGACTCGATCGCAAAGATGCATACAACAATACAGGATATATATCGTTTTATCCTTATTGTTCACCGAATGTTAAACAAGGATAGTCGAACGCAACCCAGAGTCTAGAAATAACCGGCGACGGTTGAAGAACGACTTCTACATGAACTGCTTCTACATGACTTAGTAGATTGAAAGAAGAATTCGTGTCGTTACGCCGAAATAGCCGCTTGAAGCATGACGCTTGAATATCTTATCGCTGAGAACATCTTAGAACTTGGAACGGTGGTTCTTCACCAACACTATGATTATGTGAGTAGGAAGAATCGTGTTGCGAGTGTTAGTAAATAATTGTATATTTTTAAAGAAAGGATTTGTATGCAATTGATTATAAAAATGTTTATTTTAAGAAAAGTACTTTGAGAAAGTATTTGATATTATTGCAAAAGGTTTACTTCTATGTCTTCATAGTTATCATTTAAATATATGCAAGTTCTTTTATACGTTGAAATAATATATATTTTTAAATATGTATAAAATGACTTCACATTACTGATTTTCCTAGTCATACTAAATATTTAAATTTTACAATATGAAAAATGGAATTTCTTTTAATCTCCAAAATAAAAATCGCTGTTAAAACACGCTGAAAAAAATTCTTAAATCAGTTTTAATGTAGAAAAAAGTACAGATAAGTTTCAGAAACTGTGATTAAATGCAGAGAGAGGCACCTTCGTCATCTTCACACTTTCCCATCGCGAAGGCCTACCGATAGCTCTCCGCGTTATTCTGAGCGTACAACTTGGCGCTGTACCTGCTAACCCCTCGGAAATAAAACTCGCGACCGAGGAGGTACACGCACCCCCCGGCGATATAATTGTGTGGAAGTAGCCGCGCGCGAACTCTCGACGTCTACCGTGAACGCGAGGTCGAGTCTCGCCATGGAATCTTCAATGCTCGAGATGCTACAGAGAGAGGAAGAAAGAAAGAGAGAGAGAGACAGAGAGAGAGAGAGAGAAAGAGAGAGAAAGAGTTCAGAGTTCCCGGCCGGCAAAATAGCTGGTCATTATGGCGCATGAATCGTCTCTGCTGGGGCGGAGGTGGCAGGAAGAGAAAAGGGGGGAGGCAAGAGGGGGACCGAAAGAGCGGGAGGACGCTTCGAGGATGCTTCGGAACGAATTGGGGAGAGAATAGCGGGGCGAAATGAAATGGTAGAATTTATTGTGCCCCGGGACACAGAATTGGTCCCCCCCGGCCGCAACAAATGATGCACGGTAAGAATTATAATCGATAGGGATTATTTAAGAGAGAGACGGCGGGACAGATGACAGGAGGAGAGACAGAAGGTGAGAGGTAGGATAGGAGGAAGGACGAAGAGAAAATGAGCTCGAAAGGATGACGAACGAAGGATGAGTACAGCCTGCTATGGTAGCTGTTCCTCTCACGTAACTGATTACGGGATAATGAATTTATAGACCATTTCTGTTCCGTGCTCCTGATTCTTCTTTCCATTCTCTATGTTTTTTTTTTTTTTCGGAGTATGTACCTTCGACAGAGATCACGCGGAACGAGAAAGCGTGAAGAGTTAAGAGTGTGATTTACACGCGGAATGAAAAGGCGGTGTCCCTCATGCAAACGACACCTGTAATTTTAGATTATGATAATTGAGAAATTAGAATATAATTGCCGCGCGAATTGTGCCTTCCATGGGAAGAAGAGTCTGCGTTTCGGATACCGTTTCACGGGCGATGCAATGCAAATGAAGAAACGCACGCGAGTGAACTCGCATAACGAATCGTCACGCGAATTGTGTTCGCGGAGAATAAGTTTCCGTCTCTCGAATCTTGGAGAACAAAGAAAATCCGTTTCTATTCGATATCTCAAAGTTATATTTCGGAATAAAATAGAATTTTATATTCCCATATTAGAAAAAAAGTCTAGTTATATTAAATGGAATTTTGATGGATTCAATTACATAAAGAAATACTTATAGTTAAAACAATCAACATTCTAATCAAGATAATCGTATAAAAGAAACAATTTTCTAAATTAATTAAAAAATAAATTAAAAAAAAAATTAACTTAAATTAACTAAGATTAATTAATCTAATCTAAGTTAATTAAAAAAAATACAAACCAAAAATAATTTCATTGAACCATCAAAATATTTATAAAAAAAAAGCTCAAATGTGATGAGCAACGCTGCAAAAAATTTTAAACTATAGCTAAATTTTGATATACTTCAGTACCATTTTTTTCATGCAGAAATTTAATTATAACTTTTAGGAATTCTGGTTGGTATGATCAGAATGCATTTTGTTCATATCTTTTGTCGATACAATCAAAACATTTTTCTCAGTATAATGCTTACAAGCGTTTCATAAGTAAAAAAGAATTGGAAATTGGAACAATCTTCCTTTCTTCTCATAAATCAGCTTTTATACTTTTCACACGACATGTCTATCCTGAATACTTACAGTTGTTGCGCGATGTCGCCGACGAAGCGGAGGTCTCAGCCTCATTGCTGCAGCAGACCTTGAAGACGACCTTCATGTTGTGGCTGGTGCACCGTCCGCCAATGCGCCTGTGAAGGTCATCCTTGGACGAGGTGCTGATGAAGTAGTAATCGTGGCCCGGGAGGAATTCGAGGCCCCCAGGTTGCGGCGTAAACGGCCTAAACGTGATGGTAAAGTACATCGTTTTGCGCGGCTTGTCGCACACTGCTATTACCCGCGGACTCGGGTTCGTTATCCGACATGTTTCGTACTCCTCCTTGGACACCTGCAAAACGTCCAAGAGAAATCTTGCGGTCAATTGCGACGGTATAATCGATCGGCGACACGGGACGACACGCGGATCGGCGACACCGATCGCTGATTGACTACTGTGAAAGGTACCATCTTAGCGTTTCCCCCCCAGCGAACTGATTCCCGTGCTCTTCAGCAGAAGAGGGCTTCATTGTCGGAGCTAATCGTCGTGTAGGAAGAACGGCGGAGACAATGGAACAACGGATGGCGGAGAGTGGAGGGACAATCAAGTGGATCGAAACGATTAGGTCGCCGACGACGCAGGAATGGTCTTTGGGAGGTTTTGCTTTGCTCAAGAGGGTGGACGCCACCAGAATGTTTGATGGCGTCCATGAAAGCCGAGAATCTGCCGCGGTATCCTGAATTGGTTATCGGGAGAATAAACGTTTGTAAAAACGTATCAATCGGGAATGCAGTGTCAGATTTTCGTCTTGGTATTAGCGACAGCTTTTTTTATCAGAATTAACTTTTAGCCAAAAATAATCGGAAAAAATCTCCGTGGCGAATAAAAATAAGCGGCAAAAAAATAAATTCTAACTAAAAAAGTAGAAAAAATATAGAACTTAATCTTTTTCATCTCAAAATCACGCATTAAATCGAGTTTAAAAATAGTGAAGGAGATCGTGAGATTGCCCAATGTGCTTATAGATATTTATATACGTCCAATATTTCTTTCAGTTTATCAATAAATCTATGTTTCGGTATGCTTGCTAAAGAGCGGATGTCGTTTTGGATGTATAACGAAAGCGGGTTAAAGAACCAGTTTCAAGTAGCAGCTGTCTAAACATTCGCAGACTCCGATCGACAATTTCTTACGTCCAATATGACTGAAGTTGTCATAGACATCATACGTTATGATTTTGCATCTAAATGCATCGAAGAGGAAGGTTGCATTAATTCGGCTATCGATATTAAGATAAATATTACATAAAATTAACTTACGTTGTAGATGATGTACTTCTCAGCATCGTCATCAACATACGTGTCCGGTGGATACACAGGACATATTATATTGACTTGATCGTATTCGAACATTGCGTTGTTTTTGTTCACGTCAATTATATGATCTGTGTTGTCTATTCGAAATCTGTAACATAAAAAAATCAATAAGAAGAGATTAATAAAATTCTTGATTAAGGGAACAATTTTTATCTATGACGTTGCGCAAACATAAATTTATCTTATACTAATACCAACGATAAGTAAGAGTTTCATCACATCATTTATTCGATGAACTTTCCTTATCCGATTGTTATCTATATTGGGAGTAAATATTTCTCTTTAAATGAAACGATTACTAGCAAATGCATGTTTGGAGAGACTACACATGAAAATTTTTACACATGATTTGCTGTAAATATATCTCTTTTAAAGTCTCGGAAGCGAACGTTTCTCGAAGAAGATCATATTTCTCGCAGACTATGGCGATGCAACGCATACCGTCGTTTCCGTGCAGCAAGTTCCAGGACTATCCGTGAAACATTCGCGAGATACCGACGCCTCCGGTGGAGTCTGAGGGGAGAAGCGAGAGGGACTACAGAGACCAGCGTCCCTACGGCCTGTCGGTAGCCAGGTTAGGAAAGGAAGAAAAAGAAAAGACTCGGACTCGCCCTCGTAAGCACCCAACGTCAGATAGGCAGGCACCCATGGTGTCGAAGCATCGCGCAAGTGTACGTACTGGCTCTTGTACAGGATGCTTCAGAAACAAACGCACGATTCTCTTGAACCGACTTGAACTTTCTCGTTAACAAAATGAAAATTCCAACGACTATTCTCTTTTCCCACATTTTTCGATATTGATATCTAAATAATTTAATTTTATATCATACTGAGGTAAAATTTATACAAAATTAAATAAGAGCTCCAGTCATTCTAATCGCTGACAAGTCGAACGTTATTGACGCTTCTACATTGAAGCGATCACGGTTTCGCTTGACTTGGCACTTTCTATCCCGAGCTTGAACACCCTGTACATTTACGCGGGTGCGAGTATGCGCTTAGCCTAGCGATCGTGTACACATACACGTGCACACGTACACGCGCGCGCGCGCGTCACTGCATTATGTAGCGAGTTCGCCGATCAGGATACTTGGGGAGGATGGAAGAACGAAAGGTCGGCGGATGAGCAGTGGAAGAAGAAGAGGAGGTGCAGAGAGAAGAGGTGGCGGACGGTTCCTATATAACCGGTTCTTACCGCGAGCACTCTTGCACACGCTAATACGCGCTCCGTAAGTCGAGGTGTACGCAACAGTGACGTCTCCCTATTCCGCGTCGACCTATTTCGTATTCGCGAATCGGCGAAAACTGCGCCGTCATTCAATAAAATTATATAAGTCGCAAAGAAATTCGAGAAAAATTCAAAGATTCATAGATTGAGAAAAAAAAAATGTAATAAATTCAAATAAATATTTATTTGAATAGCACTAACTGAACATTCACTTACAGTAAATAAATATTTACTCAATAAAAAATGATACTAAATCAAATTAATAGTTTTTCTTGTATCGAATAAATATATGTTTACATTTAGTATTATTACTATGTGAACAAATATTTATTAAAATTTAATTTTCATTTTTAATTCTTTCAATGTACTCAAACATAGGAAGAACATAGGAAGGTTTTGCTAAAGTATTTAAAAATTCAACTAGATATGTATAGATCTGAATATAAATTTTGTTAGATCATCAAAATAATTTATGCGTGTAAGACATTAATAATTTTGATAATATTTAAGAAAATTAAAATTATTTTCAGATTTATACCTTGTAAAATTTTTAAAGTAAAATCGTTTCTTCCGTGTATTTTATAATATTGCACGTTATATTAATATATACTTATAATATATGTGTAATACTTGTTTCTAACTTATTGAATATTTACAGGATATTTTACATATTATCTGTAAACCCACTTAACGCTCGTTGTTTATATCATTATCTATTTTCAAGCAAAATATCCTCTCTAGAAAATATTTATATTTTATGCATACACGAAGATACCTTGTCTCGTTACTGGCAGTCCGCGATTTCGTCGAACGGTATTGCATATTTCACCGCGTTGCGAACGCTGGGCGTTGTACCGTTTTTTACTTACGCGAGCTTCTCGATTCCTCGTTCGTTCAACGTTTAAGCCGTTTATAGATGCACGCACTGTCGAACGCGTCTACTTTTTGCGCGTGCATTCACGAGTGCGTCCAAGCCGCGATGTGGAGCTTTACACGAGTATATAACCGTATTTATTCTCTGTTTCTCGCTCTTTCTTACGCACATTTGCCTTCGCGCTGGTAGCGCACAAGTTTCTTACGTGTTTAGAATTTATCCGAGAGCTGGCAACACGTACACATTGCACGCATGGTAAAGTGTACAGGTATTTTTGTTGTTTATTCTCTCTCATGCTATCTCATGTGCGCTTCCGCGGTTGGATCTCGTACAATCAGCCACGGACGATATGAGCCGCAAATCGTACTTATCTTTTTCTAGTATTTAAGGTTTTGTTATCAACCTCAAATCACCTAAATATCAAAATCATACGATATATTTTATTATTTCTGCTTTGAAAATGGACGAACAGAAGATTCCGATTATATTAATCAGAATTCTGATTATCTCAACTAGAATTTGGTAGATTTCACCAGAAAATTCTAATTCGTCTATTTTCAATTAGAATTTTAATTAATTCAACCAGATATTTTTCTCAGTTCATATAGAGTTCTTTTGATGAGATTTAAATAAAAATTTTTTAATAATTCTATGCAAGTCTGTTGGACAGAATTTCTGTCCTATTTTTCTGTTGGATTTATTTCGTTAAATTTATTTTCCTGATTATGAAAATATAGATATGGGGAAACCGATAATTTTGGATTTATCCCCTTTTGTTCTTATTTATTCTAATGAAATCGTTAGTTTTTTTTTAATTTTTTATTATAAAATTTAATTCGCCTCCTCAATATTATAAAACATATAACATATATTTATAATTCCGCATATATATAAAATTATATCTTTTCATATTATATTATTTTTTAATACAATTTAAATAAAATTTTCGGATAATCTTATTCGAAGCTTCGATTTATTTCGTTAAGCTTGTTTGCCCGATTGTAAAAATACAGACATGACGAAACCGATTTACTCTCTTCTGTTCTCAGCTACAAAATTATGATGAAGTGGATCGATGGCAAATTTGTCAAACAATACGAACCACAAGTTTGATACAAACCACAAATTTGATATAAAGCTCCTCACACACGAAAGGAATAAGCATTTCTCACGCGCGTGTATGTATACCACGCTTGTCACACGGGAGACGTGCACGACGACGCTGTTAGAGGGAAATGCGGGCGTCGAATATACGCGTCCCGACGTTTCAGAGCGTTAACGGACAATCTCATAAGTGGGCGTGTAAGGGCTCGAAAATTGGAAGGTAGGCCGGACCTCGGCCAAATTAACGTTTGGCGATAATATCCGCTCCCTCTCGCTCGTCGTCTCTCTTCTTCTCTCCTTTCCGCTTTCTCTTCGCTATATCCTCCATTCTGGGATCGATCGGACCCGATGGTACTCTAAGCGCAACAACGACCCAAGAGCGGTGCGCGCACGAGGACTCCCGGAACACGCGTACCCACGCGTGCATGTGCGTGCATGTGCGTGCACATGCGGAGGCACGTGTGAGAGCGCGCGTGGGCGTATAGGACGTTTCGTTCACGGCGTGGCCATTCACGAATTTATTAGAGACCGTATATGTACGTGGCAGCCCGAATTACTCGTGATAAAAACGTATCGTTCTCCTTTCACCTCGTAGTTTCTCGACTTCCTCGAGAGCAAGAGGTTTTCAGGTTGTCGTCGTCGTTGTCGTCGTGGATAATGTACGCGGAGGTGGCGATACGAGCGAGAGCAGCTTAATTCACCGTTTTCGAAACATGTAGTCTCAAACGTGTTTAACTTTTCGCCCCGCCCGCAACGTTCGGTTCCTCTCTCTACGGTGGACTTTTTACTCGTCTGATTATTGCCATCGCCGGGTTAGGAACCCGATGAGTGGATCCGTCGCGTCTTCCTCTTAATCGCGAAAGTTCGACGGTAATCTGGCCTTTTCCCGGCCTCGTCCCGCCGCTCTAGCGTTGACGTTCTTTTTTTCCTCTCTTCTTTCTTGAACATCATGGGTACCATGAGCTATAAAAGTAAGATCGCTCTTTCTCTTCTCCATTCTCCTCTTTTAGCCGCTACAAAGAACGATTCTTCTATACGTACACATCGGTCGCGTCGGCCGGATGTGTTATTGGTAGTCCCGATGTGTGATTTAAAGGATCTCCCTCCGGGGAAAGGTGTCATTTGCATATACCTACGTATTCGTAGGATCCCTCGAGTACCCCTCGTATTAATGTGATACCTCGCCTCGATTCTTAACAGTTCTTTTCTGGCCTTAGGTAAACACTCGGCATGAATATGTATGCCACCTCGCCGGTGACCCGTTCGAGGTTTGAAAGTACCACGCAATGGACATCGAGCCCTGTTTCATAGTCGCGTGTCTCTATGCGATCGCTATATAGGATTGTCCTAACGATATATTATTGAGCGCTTGTATTATTCGGTGATTCTCAACTCGTTGCAATAGAGAATAACGGTGCGTTGGATGATAGGAAAACGTGATCGCCATCTCTCTATTGATGCAGGTAGCTAAGTATGAGATATTGCTGGCTGGAGGAATATTATTTACGATTTAATGCGGGATTATCAGTTTTAATTCCATTCAAAACCAGAGAGTACCTTTTTTAGACTGTCTCGTAAAATAATAATAATCATATGCTAACCGGTCGTTAGTTACGTAGCTTAATCCTAACATTTTTCTGATAATCGTGGCATGCATAAATGTGAGACGTAAACAGTTGAAAGATAAATGGAATAAAATAAATTTAAAATAATGTGAATTGTTAAAAAAATAATAAGGCGAGCGAAAATGATATGCATAATTTTTAATATTACATTATCACCAAGAGACATCGGTCGGACAGCAATCTTCAAGTGATTTCCGTACGAGTGCAAAGTAGATTTGGTCGTCAACACCGCGCCATAACACTCTACCTCTAACTGTCTTCATTAATTCCCACCACTGTCTAGCCGACGCCAATCAACTACCAAGTGAATCCTGCGAGAGGGTCTTCCTAATTGGAATCGCAAAAAAGTGGGCGTGTTCCGATCGTTCGAATCATTCCTGCGGATTTCTGTCAGCCAGTCGGCGACGGCAATTTTTTTATTCTACAATTTCGACGCCTATAACTAAAATTGCGTTTCTCAACGCTTTCATTTTGCTGTACGATATATAGATATTTTATGATTACGATGATTATGATATGAATTAATTTCAGATGAAGCTGTCATTCAACTTTTTTCGTGCGAAAATATAAAATAAAAAAAGACAATAATTAAAAATGAATTTTTATACTGTTGCTATACGATATGTAATTTATAATTATTATGATAATTATGATTATGACATAAATTAATTTCGGACGTAGGCTATCGTTCAATTTTTTTGTGCAAGAATATAAAATCAAAAAGGATAATAATAATTAAGAATGAATTTTTATACTGTTGCTATACTATGTAATTTATAATCATTACGATTACAATAATTATGATTATGGCATGAATTAATTTCGGACGTAGCTATCATTCAACTTTTTCCGTGCATAAAATCGAAAAAGATAATTTAAAATAAATTTTTATACTGTGTGCCGTTAACAAGTCAACGTCCCAGTCATTATACGCGTGCAACGAGAAAATTATATGTAGCACGCAGGCAGGTTATTTCGATCGTCTGCATCGGGGAGGGTTAATGCAATCGTCACGATCCGCCGTTCGCCGGATTCACGCCGCGATGTTGAAACGAAAGCGCGAACAAAGCGGAGAAGCGGGTTAACCTGCCTGACCGAAAGGCGAGCAACGAGGCGATATATTCGCCCACAAAAAGTGCCTTATGTTCCCGATCCTTGACCCTCGCGTGTCGTCAAATTGAAAGAGAAGATTCCGCGGCACCGCGAAGCGCGCGAGACGAACGTCGCGCGCGCAATTCTCAAAGCGTTGCAAGCGTTCGCGCGGACTCGACGGTGGGACAAAGCCTCTCGGTGAGAAACCTCGGTGAGAAAAGCGTACTCACGTGCGTCGTAAAGGAGAAGGATACGAAGAGGAAGAGAAACGCAGAAAGATTGCAATGGAGAAAGAAAATAAGACGTCTCGTACAGGGACGACGAAATTTGGGCCAGCTGGTATTCAGAGTCCGTTCTTATTTTAAGACCGTCTTAAATAATTTCTTAAGATGTTAATGCGGCCTGCATTCACTGCTGGATCTATACTAAGGCATAAGTTAATTACAGAATAGTATTAACATCTTACGACATTACTTATGATCTTGAAATAAGAATCAACTATGAATACCAGCCTCTGACTGGTTTGGGACATACTTAAGACAGTAAATATCTTAAATATATAAATCAACTAAATGAATAGTCAGCACTATTATTTTCTTACGCGCTCCGGAAGCAATTCCCTCAATTAGATTTGCATTAGATAATAATTCACCAATGCTTGTTTAATTGACTTTAGGGGTTCATGGAGTTTCAGCGCGTCATTCTATTCTCTCTCTCGCCACTTCTCAATTAGGAAATTTAATAAGTATCTCTGTCGCGGGATCGTTTGACAGAGCTGTAAACTTGGAACTTGAGTCTCATTGCTTTACATATGGATGCGCCCCTGCCGGTGAAGAGAAGGCGGAGAAACACAGATGAAACGGACGCTCGTGCACCAACTGTAAGCGGGATATTCTGGCAGGAATATCAAAGCCGGGACCGCGTCAAAGAGCACGAAGAGAGCGAGCGCGCGGAAAGAAGAAAAGAAAAGAAGGGAGAAGGAAAGAGGGGAAAGAAGCGAACGGCAAAAAGGACACCGTGAACGCAGCGTGGACGTTACGGCTTCGAGACCACCGCTTGACTCTTTCATTCATCATGTTCATTCCTCAAACGGGCATTGTACCCGTTGTGACGTACGTGTGTGATGTACGTTTCTTTCTCTCCGTTTTGCGCGACGTGCACCAAGTCGTAATATTCGCGGGACCGCAAATCGTAAACGAAGATATAAATTTAGTTTGCGCACTCACGTCGACACGTGAATTTATCGCTCTTAATGTTGTTTTGTCTCGCAGTTAAGAGTTAAGATTAAACATACTAACGTAATAATTTAGCTTACTGAATCTCTTGTTCTAAATGACATCCTAACTAGTTCTTGAATAGCAAGAATGTTGAATATCATAGAAATCTTCAAATAAGAGATTGAATACCGTTTAGACAACTTTTTGATTAGTCCGTTTGGTTCGTCATTTCCGCATACTCAGAATGATGCTTAAGATAGAATGAGATGCATGAATTCTATATCAGTCTACCCAAAATTCTATCTTAAACGTTTGATATTTATAAGTAAAGTATTTATAAGTAAATAATATTATAAACCACAGAATCGTATTCGACATCTTAAGACACTATTCAAAATGGTCTTAGAATAAGAATGGACTATAAATGTACCTTAAATAAAAGAGAATGGATATTATTTAAACAACTTCTGATTAGTCCATATTTTTCAGACCTATTTAAGATAAAATGAGATATATGTACAAGATATAAAAGGAGATGCGTGGATATCTCATTTTATCTTATATATATATATATATATATATAATCTATCCCGTTTTATCTTAAGCAAGTCCTGAAAGATATGGTGAATCAAAGGATCTCTATAAATATACCACAATCCGAGAGTGACGTCCCACGAACAAGTCCAAGTAAATCGGCAAAAAATTCCTCCTCGCTCTCGTGAGTCGTTACGTTAAGAAACATCCGACAAAAGGAAAGGCAGGAGAGCAAGGGAGCGTTAATTTTCCGCGTGAAATCCGAACGGCGTGGGTATAACGCGTCCGGGGCGCGGAATCGTTAAAGTCCATTTCTCGGAAGGCGCGTATCGGGGCCCTTCGCAGTTTCGCACCTGCCCGGTTCGACCGACAGTTGCAAGTGCTCCGCAGAGAGCATCGTGCGTCGCACCGTGATTGGTTCCCCCGAGGGTGATTTTATTTCCGTCCGATACACGCGGGCCCTTTGTCACCCTCCCCCCCCCCCTCTTCGCCCCCCCGACAGTTGCATTCGTATTGCACTTTCCAATTTCCGTCGGTGTCGATCGCGCTGCGAGGCAGATGTACAATGGATTTGTCGTGCGCGCACTTTTCGCTTTATCGATTTCCTTCGCATGATATCCAGAAGTTTGCTGACACGCTCGCCATCTTTTCATCGAAGAATTATTCATTCAATCACAAAATGATAGTCGGTAGCAGCAATGTTCCTTTCGCCCTCCCCCCCTCCCTCTAGTTTATTAAAAAATCGATATTTTTTTAAATACAAAAATTAATTCAGATCTCCAGAATTATGATAAATAAGATAAATTATAACCTAAATAAATGTAAGGTAATAAATTAGCTGCAAAGCAATATAAAGAGGCTAAAAGACGAGCAAAAATTAAAGATGATAAATTTAAATAATAATAAATAATTTATTTTCTACTCTCTACATTTGAATCGGTGAACAAGTATGCCACTGGTAGTCAGTGAATGAAAAAATGTGAGATCCCTAATCAATCTAATCTTTATTATGTGATCTAACTAACCTTGTTTTAGAGCATAAATTCAATGAATATGATATTGGAAGATTGAAATGCAAATATCAATATTTTAATTATATAATGCTCAAACGTTCTTCTTTTTTTAGTTGAACTTCACTGATTATCCAGTGCCAATATGTCACTAATTAGTGACTAGCCACTGATTCAGATTTAGAGAATAAAGATTTTTAGAAGGACAAGGATATTTCGATATTTGATTATTATTTACCTTACTCTTCAGTAATAATCAAAAGAATAATACAAATAAAGATACTAACATTGTCAAGTTAAAATTGAGGAGACTTTAACATCAATTGAAATTACCTAAAATTTGCGTTAGTGTAAAGCGCTGGTACATTCAACGTGATGAATACATAGTATTCATATCTCATTCATACTTAACGTAAAATCTGGTTATTTGATTTTCAATCTAAAATAACATTGCATACATATGAGACTGATAAAACTCCCGGATTGGCTCTTCTGAAAGGCATGGGGCTCTCTCTCCGGTAACATTTATGAAAAGACGGATTTACGCGATTCACGGACCCTTCAATTCTTTTGTATTCTCGCAGCCTCGTTCATTCTTCAAGTGCTGCGGTTCGGCAGATCTCTCACGGCAATATCTCGTGTTTCGCACGCATGTATCGTGCTACCCTGCGAGATGCAATAATTGGTTGTTAGCGCCTACACACCTATCATTTGCAACTGCAGTGCGCGGTAGCGTTACTTGCACGCGGCCGATATTCAAAAACTGCGGTGGCGTGGCAGCGATGTAAACGTAGGCTCTATAACAACTTCCTGGACGATGGAGCCTAACCCCACGAGTCCGCTTAATGCACGACATTAAGGCGTTACGTAAATGCGTCTCGCGTGCTGCGTGCGGGTGACTCGTCGTCGGTGTCTTTGGACGTCTTTCTCCATTAAGGCGACCCGCGACGTTATTATTAGTTACCTTCAAATATTTATCGTATTCTTCCTCCGGACTCTCTGTCGCCTGTCGCTCGACGGATTCGTCTCGTGCAGGCTATTCTCGTATTCGGGCTAAGTAGAGACTTACGGAGAATCGAGAGTTAACCGAATTCGTCTGATATGTGAAAATTAATTCCGTTCTTGGATTATTTAATAAATTGTCCCAAATATAGATAGATGTAAGATTGATAGTCTAACGGATGGAAATAGGTTATGCTTAATAAAACACAGACTGCTATTTGTGTCTGATGTATAGCAGTCTTTAAAATAATCATAAGTCAAAATTGTTAGTTATTAGATTGTCATTTAAAATTTTACGCAGATTTATAGATAAATGTGATTACATATTTCTTTAACATGGAGAGAAGCAAGTGGAAGGAAAATGTTCCGTGATATTATGGAAGAAACATGATGTAAAAATAAAATAAAAAAAAAACGAGAAAATCTCTCCGGAAAAGTTAGTAAATATTAGATTAATTTTTCTTAATTAAATTCTTAATTAAATTCTTTTCAGATAATAATTGAATTCGCCAATTGTTAGGATAATGTGCATTTACGTCGAGAAAAAGAGATGCCACGAAGTAGAAGATAGGCGGAAACGAGTACCGGAATTCGCGTGCATTTCCTCCATCCGGGAAAAAGCGGCATAGTTGCGTCATTCGCGTCTCGCGCATTTGTTACGCCAATCTCTCGTGTCTTTTTGCCATGGCCGCTGGGGCAATCATCGCGCGAGCGTGTTGCTGGAAAAAGAGCCAAGAAAGAAGTGCTGCCCTCGAGTTCTGGTGTAATGCAGCCTGGAGCCACGGCGGCGAGGGAAATGTTAGTTAACGAGGCGTCGGGTGATTTTATCCTCCCTAGAGAGATAAAATTCTGTTTGCATCGACGAGTTTTAACAGTATCGTGAACAAAATACCGCCAAACGGTCAGTAATTTGTTGAATTTCAGATCGTCCGAAATAATCCACTATCGATAGTACCTACATTTTGCTCGTTGTTTCACGAAACGATAAAGCGATTCACTGATTCGCTCGTTAACGAATTAATGAGACCGACGATAGTCTTACGTCACTTGGTGGAAGCTGCCAGACTGTTTGTACGATCGACGAAGACTCCGCGTGAGTCGTGTATTTAATATAAAAAGATGATTCACGCGTAGAGTGGTGTTCAAGTTGCATTGGAGTGAATCACTGGCTGTCGGTCGCATGAAAACTATAACGCTTTCGACAGAAATAGTGCTGGCATAACGATGAAACACTGACGTTTCGATAAGACTGCAATTTCCTGAGATACGAAAATTATTCAGTGAGAAAGTCTCGCTTTCGCAATGAATATGATTTTCCAAGTTGTTAGTGTGAGAAAGTCGCTGTCGGAGTTCAAGCGTTATTCAAGATTCTTGCCTGTAATCTCGGATTTCTTAAGTGATGGTACCTGAGTCGTTTCATACTAATAATAATTAATATTTTTTAACGACAGTAAAATCTTGGGACGTTGAAATTGTTATACCATATTATAATAACAAGAATAAATGATAACATTAAATATTTAAAATCTTGTAATAAAAAAAGATTACAAGATTTCTTATAAATAAAAATTCTTGAATAATAAACAGTAGTTGTTCCATTTTTTTAAAACTTGTATGACAAACTATTTTTGGGTGATGCGATCGTCAAACCGCCCATCCCATTTCCTTTATGTCTTTTCTTTTACCTTCGACAAATATAATCCGTTTTATGAGTATCACTCAGGGATTGTCGCCTTTTCCATCGCATTTCTTTTATCTATCGTACAACATTATCTGTATCTTCTTGTCGTCGACTCGCACAGCGCGATGTTTCCGAAGGGAATGAGGCACATAAAACCTTCCGTCTCTCGAGAAAGATCTCTCTCGATCAATCTCGAGAGTTGGACGAGCTCTTACCGATAATAAGAATCGTGAAGTAACATTTCGAATGCTGTCATCATGCTAAGTAATTTCGCGAAAGAGGTGCGCTACGGAAATGTTTACGTAAGATTCGAAAAAATCAAAGAAATAAATAGGAAATGGAAAAGAGGTAAAAACGCGTTATTTTTATCATCTGGAATTCTCTTGTTGGTTACCAAGTCATTCATGTTCCTCGATTTATAGTCGTAGGTGGATACAACGACCGTATTGATACAACGACGAGGCAGAAAGTTGGCTGCGAAATATGGCGAACGGAATTGACTTTGACATCACTTCGTGACTTTTATTAGAAGGTTTTTAGCCCACGCCTATAGTCAAAGTTCATCGATCCACGCGCGCCACGACGCCGGGCGTCCTATTAAAAGCCGCCTCCACCGCCTCCGTCGCGCGAGACGCGGGGTCGAGGCAGTAAAGTGGCCGGACGGACGGAGTGTCGGTGTCGACCGGGGGAGAGAGAGATCAGAGGGCCGACGTCGAAAGAAATAGTTCGCCGGCGAGAAACGCACAAGAGGCGAGCGCACGTGTTTTCGGTGCTCGTGCGTCGTCTACGACGGCGCGCTCCGTCGATTTATCAAACGCGACGTCGAAAGGCGCGACAAGCTATCGCTTTCATCCTTTGCGTTCACGCCACGGCTCAACAGGTGATAACACGAGCGAAACATGGTACCGCCGTTGTCGCGATCTGGTACTTAATTAGCGCCGTCAATCGATTTTCTGAATTTTGGAAGTACGGGAAGACGAATTTGACTATGTATATATAAAGTGTCCCAGACGCCCTAATTTCAACGGGACAGACTTTCGAGGTGCTTGTCCCACTGTTCAAACATGTTTCCGATTTTAGCAGAAACTTGCCAAAAAGTCTCGCGCAATAAAAAATATTTCATGAATTTTGCCACATTGTAAAATCATGAAATATATATTATCGCTTCTAAGAAGTAATGCAGCAGTTGAACGAGTTTTCTCTGCAATGAACAAAGTGCGAACAATGAAAAAAATTCAACTTTGAGCTTATATTTTCAAAGTCACATTAATGACAAAAATTAATTTTGATTTTAATTATCAAAAATTTTATACTCTGTCTCTTTTTTTCATCGTTTTTATTAAAGTAGATAATTTCTATAGTATGATAAATATTAATGTATTATTTTTTAAAAATAAATTATTGTATTTATCTTTACATTCATAGCTCCTCTTCCAGTTTAATAAAGTTGTTCTGCTTTAAATTCGAAAATAGCCAGTTATTACTTTAGCACAATACACAAAAATAGTATAAACTACATAGATAATAGAAAACAATGTACATTGAATTGTATATTCTCAATCTATTGAGCAGAGATAATTGGAATTTTTCAATTTTTGTTTTTGCAGGAAAAGAAAAATTAATGATTACACAAGTATGTGATAATAAAAATTAAAATCATTTAGCAAATTGTGTTTCAAAATTGTATTATACAAATACAAACTGTATCTTATTTCACTTAGTGCTATAAATTTTTTTTAAATAAATTTTATCGAATAATTAGAGCGATAATTAATTTTAAAAATTCGTATGTTGTATAAAATAATCTACTGAAAAAGATATGAAGATTGCACTCTTGGTATTTGACATTACAAACCAATTGTTCAATATATAGCGACGAACTCTATTTTTCGTAGGTTGATCTATGAGAATTAATAGCTAAAAACTTTGTGTCGTCGATTTATTGCAGTTGGAAACGCCACGTTGGGTTAAACATTTGTTCGAGTTTACAACTGCTATTATTTTTATGTTCGTTGCTTTCGTACGCCCTGGAACGATCATTAATCATTAATACATCGCAGACACGAAGAAGAGCGACCTATACTTTCCAAGTTTAAAACGTTACGATTAATACAGTTCAATGAATTCGTAAAGAATTGGAAGCTACATTTTATTACTATAAATTATTTCTCGAAGATCAGCCGAATGGCTGTTGCCTCCACAGAATAAGAAGAATTATTGATTAACGGGCAAATTGTGCCCCTCCGCGCATAAATTTATATCCTTTTTTTAAAGTAGCTGAGCTATGCCATGCCTCGACTACATTAAAAATGATTTAATTGCAAGTTTCCTAATTTCAAGCTATTCGCTTTATACCGGCAATATTCATCGTGAGAGTAGCGAGAAACCGAGCGGTCCACGATGACATTTGACGACGGTTTAATTTTACGATCGTTGGGTTTATGAGGCTCTCGAAAGTCGATTAGGAGAAATCATTCTTGGACGGAGTTCTTCGTCGTTGCCACGATCTTAGTCTCCGAATTTAGGAAGAAAGCGCAGAACTCACGATGACCTTGGCACGTTACGACTTCCTCGGGTTTATAACTGATACCGGGTCCGTGTACGAAGAAAGTCGACGAGAGGTTTATGATTGTGGGAATACTCGTTCCTTATGGTACATTAAGGACAAAAAAATACTTACATTCAAATAAAATTCCAGGAATTGGAAATTGGAGGATAATATCGTATACGGATCATCTTATCAAGGGATATAATTAACTAATCCATGTACTTATGCAATTTGCTTTCCAATAATTTCGAAATAGCTCTCTTATTATATATACCGAGTTATTTAAATAAATAATAATTATTTAATAATAATAATTATTAAAAATAATAATAATTATAATTAAATTAATATAATAATAATTTTATAAAAATAATAAAATCTTATTTTAAAATATTTTCATTTACATTTTATTAATTACATCTACATTTAAAATTATTAATGTTAATAATGAAAAATATAACGTCCATTGAATTTACAATAAAAAAACTTCAATATCAAATTGATCAAGCAATCTGCAAATAAAAGTACTTGTGACATAAGAAAGAAGACAGAAAATACGATTGCTAGAAGTTACAGCCCGATAAAATCCACGATGTCAGATCGTAGCTTCCCGTTTCGTTTCTTATCCCGTTTGGTACGCGCAGGATTAATGTCCCGAGAATGCAGGACGCCCGTTCGAACCACTTGCATCAATTGCGATGTCAAGTTATCCGCTCACTCTCTGTGTTCAGATAGCACAGCATCGTACGGGCCAATCCCAAGTTCGATGTCTTCCGGGATGATATGACCGGCCACGACCGCCGCCGGATTTCTTCTTCGACGACTTTGGAGATCCGCATTGAGACATTTCTATCCGGTCGATATGGGCGGGATAACCCGAGTCCCGGGGCCCGGGGCCCGGGGCCCGGGGCTCAGGGTCGGGGCCCCGTTCACTTCGAAGCCAGAGTCAGATTCTCGGGTGGACTCCACCGTCGTCGTGTTGATATCCCCGCGATAGCTCCATTGTTCTTGGACATCGGTCGTGTGCAGGTAGGTACACGCTCGCGCGATCGGCCCGTCGCCGTCGCGACAGTTCGGGGTCACTTCCTAGTGCCGGGATGTTTCACACCAGCGTGACACATCGGCGCGGCCGTATAGTCACGAATTCGCGTGACCGCGTCGCGGAAAATCACTAGCCGCGTCCTAACAACGGGACGAGATGCATCTCCGTTCTGATCGCCATCGGTGAGAAATCAGCTTTCTCGTGTTTTACGTGAGGACATGCCTGCGTGTAAAATTGCTGGTTTAAGTAGGACAAGTAAAAAAAGAATATACATGGCATCATAATCTCGACTCTGGTTTGTATTCTACGAAATGGTACAATTTACGGTTTTTATTATTTGAATTTATAATAGTTAATTACACAAAATTGCAACAGTTAAAATTGAAATATATTTTTGTACATATCTATCACACGGGAAAAATGGTTTTGCTGAAATATCTAAAAATTTAACTAGATATAGATCTGAAAATAATTTTGTGAACCTATCAAAATAATTAGGATTCTTGAGTATGATAAAATTGATAAGCAATAATGCTGCAAAAAATGTTAATATTTTAGCAACAAGTTTAAGTGTTCTACATAATTATTTTGATAGTTCAAACAAAATTATTTTCAAATCTATATCTGTAATAGCTTTTTTAATATTTCAGCAATATCATTCTTTCCATACAGACTTGAATAAATTACGTTTATACCTTTATTATTATTATTATAATATTATATTTTTCATCTAGTAAACGATGTAAATAAGGAAAATTGTATTAGAAAATGAAAAAAACTTTGCGTATCTTTATAAATTTTGCGAGGTTTCCTTTATTCTTTTTAAATTCTATTTGCGCTAGAATAAAATATGTTCTTGATGTATTCAATTTGTTTTAACAAATAGATTGGTAGTATTTGTATTTGTCAAACATGACAAATTTCTGAGACATATCCGAAAAGTGCAGGTACCTACATCTGTCAAACACGACATGTTTTCTGAGATGTATCTAAAGTATCACGATGTTATCGATTCTTTTTTCAATATCAGGAATTCAATTCTCAAGCTAGATAGGAAATTGTAGCTATCGCTTTCTTGGAAAATTCACTATTTTATCTCTTAGTGAGATAACGTTTCGATCGATTATGATGGTAGCTATTTTACATAGGATGCACTGCATGTCTGTTTTTTGATATATGAAACGTTACATCTGCTAAAAATACTTTGTTGTTTATCCCTTTTTCTTATCCCTTTTTTAATAAATTTATCGCGAATGAAAATAAAAAGAGAAGATAAAATAAATTTATAGCGAAAAAAAATTTCAACTAAAGATTTTCATTTATATAAATATCTCAGTTTAAAAATTAAAAAATATTAATATTTTCCTTAAATGTCTTTTCTTAGAAGACAATCTTTATTATTGCGTCGCAGAAAGTAACACAAGAATTTCCATAATGATAATCATACGTAAGTATGTATGTAATCGCTAACAACTACGGAAAAATTATGAAAAACTAAACGATTAAACGTAACAAATTAAGCACTTCTCTCTAAATTAATGAGCACAAGTCAAGTATAATTATCATGTATAATTACCACGGGTTATTTCGTATAATCCGTAGTAATTATGATAATTACCTTTCTCGTCAATCATCACAGTATATATATTATGCTACGAATTTCCGTAATAATTACATATTTCATTTTTTTTCGCGCGATTATGAAGAAGATTCGCATAATCTTTAATATGATAACCTTACTATTGTTTGTACACGTGAACAGGAAGTCGTTGTTATCCTTTATTTTCGATAGAATACTTCCACATGTGCAAAACTTCTTTATCGCATTCCATTCGTCTGTCAACATTTCGACAATTCCTTCGAAGAGTCCTCGCGCATAAATCACGCCTTCGTTCGTACCTGCCATAATCTCCAGCGTCGTCAGTACTTGTTCTAAGGAAATAGACTCGTCATTCCTTTACGACGTGTTAAGGAGCAAGGTAAACATCGGGACCATCGTCCTCGTTGACGTTGAGCCGGTTCGAAGTCTTACCTCCCTTGATTTTTTACCTCAGCCCTGCCGCACGTGACTTTCGACGTGTCGAGTCCATCTCCAGCAGTAGGAAGAGGATAGAAAGATAAGGTACCGCCCTCTTGGGACTTCGGTCGCCACCACGTGCGGTATACCCTTGAGAATAAAGGACCTCGGGTCCCAAAATCCGGGTCCCATAATCTGCACGCTGGGGTACGGTTCTATATTTATGCGACCAAGGCAAGTGGTTGTGCCAATACGGGGCCGGCAAGTGGTACGGAAATTAACCTTGAGGAGCATTCCCCTCCGGCTTACTCTCCCTGGTTACACCCCTTTTTTCCTCGCAAATATCTCGGTCGTCCTTGTTGGCCCGGAAGGTGAATAAGGGCCCCGGTCTGCGCGGAGACTCGGGGCGGAGTAGCTACGGTATAAATCTCGATGCCCTAGACAAATGGAAAGGGGTGGGGGAGGGGATTTCTAACGGTGTGTTCTTGCTTGGAGTCCTGCGTGAGCATGCCACGAGGCTTCTCTTTGTTCTTCGAAGGACAACGCGCCGGGCGGCGTTCGACTTGTTTGCTTCGCAATCCTTAGATACTCGCACCGATGCAGTTTTCATGAGGCGATTCCGTTCGCGTTCAAGGTCGCACTACCGCAAAGAGTGTTCGTGTTGGGTCCGAACTGAAGAATGAGTTTGCAAGCGAGAAGCTACAAGAATAATCACCCAGCAAGAGATATGATCTTACTTCTTTCAAAGTGGTTCGGATCGATGGCGATGAAAATACGATTTAGATTAATAATTATACTGCGGATAAGTCTGGACAAATGTAAGGCGAGCGATAGAAAAAAATTGAAAACAAAGAGAATAAAGGTACAACAAAATTGAAAAGATAAAAACAACAGGTTCATAATAGTTTTTCTTTCATTTCTACATGTAATATTGTTATAAATCATAAAATATATTTCAAAGCTACATCTTGCGCTTTAAAATTTTGTTTTCGTGATTTAAAACCATGTTAACGAATTTTTCTTCTCCGCGAGATTTTATGGTCAGTGATCACGAAAATTATGGAACTTTACTCGAAACCGAGGAGGAGCCAATCGAACATAAATCCTAATATCCCTTAGACTTAGATGAATAGATTTTAACGGTGCGTATACGATTTCTAGACAAGGCCATGCGCTCGCCTTTGTCCGGCGAGGATAAACGTACAACAGAGCGGCAGTCAGTCATTTACGATTTTCAAGATTTAGCCGCGTAGAAAGACTCGCGTATATACCTGGGCTTCTCCCCCAAGGATTTTCAGGCCGGCTGCCAGGTATCCCGGATTATGTTCGCGTCTCCCTTTCGAAGATTTTCCCTCCGCATCTCTTCCGCGTCCTCCCTATCCCTTCGACGCACCGTTGAGTTTTCAGCAAATAATGGACCACTTGATTGTGGGTATCTTAAGTAAGGATGCGAGGGACATCTTCGTCATGGTACACGCTTCAGTCGTATCGTTTCACGATAGGGGAACACGAGATCCATTGTCGGGATTCGATGCATCACATCGTGGAGAAAAGAAATATTGCGGCTAGAAGTGGCGCGCATTGTTTGCCCATCATTGTCACGGAGGTTAATATTGAAGTGGTTTGTTGCCGGAATTTTTCGGGATCGCGCGGTTTAACAACAGATGTTCGCTGATGGGCGGAACCGTTCACCCCCGTGATGGTACATCGCATACAAATAGTGGAACCGAGTGGCCAAGATTACTGTTTTTATAACATACAGTTACAATCAAACCGTTTGTTATAGATGGAGCAAATTCTGGCAAGATTTTAGTAATTTTTTTTTATTTAAGAGAAATAATTTTTTATACAGTCATTACGGAATAAAATTTTGCGAATTTATAATAAACTTATAATTACTCGTAAAGCTTTGCTAAAAGCGTTTGAATCTAAAAAATCCGTCAGTGATTTCGTGATATTTTTTCTCGTATGATATTTATAGATAGAGCTCCGAAAAGGTGCACGTTGAGTCTGCGGACGAACTGCATCATCAATCATGAGGATCTTCGTCGATCGCGCAAGGTGCAATTATGGATATCCAGAAACGGGTGGCGGCCTCCGAAATACAAAGAATCCATTTCTGCACCCTTCCTCGCGTCTCGCGCGAGCATCTTTCTTCTCGCCGGTCGTCCCCTTTCTCCCGCGTCTCTCTCGCGTCTCTCCCGCGTCTCTCCTGCCCTTCGTTCTTCGCCCTCAAGAATCGACCTACGGCTGTTCCTTCGGAAACCATATATTTTTCGTTTCACAGTTCGCGGCGCCGTTGAATGCCCTGCCTCCATTCAGACGAGGGTGCATCTCCGTAGCAGCCGCCAGGTATAAATTCTGGCGTTGGCTACGCGCGTTCGATGGGGTGGGTGGGAAGGTAGGGCAGGGAGAAAAGAGGAGGAGAAAGATCGGTCCCATGGTAATCGATTACCTCCCCCGTATCCCCAGAATCCCATATAGTGACCGGCCCCATGGCCCGAAGATTGAACCTTCGATAACCGGTGCTCCTCTCTCGTTCTCCTCTCTTTTCCATCTCCTTCTTCTCCCTTCTTCTCTTCCTTCATCTCTTCTCTTGCCAACTCTTCCGAGTCGGTCGACGCTCTCGTCTATTTTCTCGCGTCGCGCGACGAAGGATATAATTCCCGACTCTCGGAAACGCTGCTAATTAAGCACGTTGCTTTGGCACTTACTTACAAAAGCATCTCCTTATGCGCCACGATCTTCCTATGTACGGCATAGATTGAGATACATCATGTGCCTCATGATGCGAGATAATGAACAAGGAAGCAAATCAGAAGGAGAAAATATATAACATAATAAATTTGTAAAATATGTACAATAATTGATGATCGCTGTTAATCGCGATTAGAGTTCCGGGTCGTGTTATCGGTGATTTTGAAGGAACTTCATTCGGGATTTTACGGCATAAATTTATGCTAATTAAGTCACAAACGACCTTTCTGCAGCGCTCACTGCTGGCGAAATGCTATATGAAGATGCGAACGTGCAGGACGGGGTCCTTCAAGGCGCCATTAAAACGCGCCGTTAATTACACGCCACATCGAAATGCGTACTATGCGCGTACTATGTAAGCGTGCACGACGCGCAAGATATAATTGAGTCGGGCGCATCTTTGGCCACGTATATACGTTCGTACGCACGTACACTCGCACGCACTCGGCGATGTGACGACGATCAGACGAACAGCGTAACTCGATATATTCCTAGTTCTAAGTTCTAATTATAATTCTGTGCGCAAAACAACTAATTGAGAGAACGATGCCGCTGACGTCACTTCACGAATTCCATGTTGCACCTTCGTGCCCGATCACCTTGTTATCATTTATCATTTGTTTCCGTACACTGTTAAATCTAGTGTCAAATTTATGTGAGTCGCCACTCCTACTAAATATTGTATATCGTCATTTTTTACTAAAGCGATAATTAAATTTGATACTATATATTGTAGTATTAAATTGACACTGTAGTGTTAAGTACAATCATGTTTTAGCATAAAATAACGATATGATTGAGTAGAAATAGTGGAGACTCTCATTAAGTTAAATTTGAGACTATAGATTTAATAGTGTATATTTATAAACGTGGTTTACGATTGTGAACAAGCAAGTAAATATATCATGCTTTGGTGTTAACCGACGAGGCAATTACATTTGATCTCCCTTATCTTCTTCGCTCGAAAGAACTCATGATAAAGTAATAGAAAATATGGTTATCGTAAGTCACGCGTAACTTGATACTAGATCAACATCTCTTTCATCTACCGGTTTATGTTTTCAAATTCCAACTACCAGGTACTTTAACAGATAATTCAATAATTCACGGCGTAGTCGGCGATGACGTAGTCAACAAAGATAGCTTAATTTTAAACTCAATTCTCGCTATGACAGTATAAAAGTTGGAGAATTAAAAATATTTATGGTTTAACATAAAATTGTACTATATTACAGAAATAATTTATATGTAAAATATTAAATTATTTACACCCACGCCCGTCTTGGAACTATAAGTTTTATCAGCAGATTGTCCTTCTCAGAAAGGATTTGTCTCTTTCGCAGTACGATAAGGGTCGACTAGGAAAACTGAGTGATATTCTTATCGCAAAGGATACCTGGAAAGGAATACTTGTGAATAGTCAAGAAATGAATATATTGTATACAAGTAAAAAATATATATTTTATATATTAAATGTATTCATTAATTCCAGATGATTATTAAAAGCCAAATTGTAATAATAATAAAATACATACAAAATTAGATTAGTTAATATTATGAATTATAGCAAACCAAATTTTATGTTCAAAATATGTATATATAAAACTCAAAAAATATATAATAGAAGCATAAATAAATGTGAAGCATAAAAAATATATACAGCAAAAAAAGAATGGAAATAAAATATACAGAATGAGTAATGCGAAGTTAAGTGAATACAGGCGTACGTAAGAAATAAATTTTGTTTTAAGGCTTCCAGAACACGCGATATAAAATCTACGACGTTGCTGCTGATACACGAAAAAGCGGGCGTCTCTTTCAGAGGATCGTGTTACAAAATACCTATCACAGTCGTGTTTTTCGGTCGGTCGATATTTACGGCAAGTTGAAATCGTGAAATTGGAGATAGTTACACAGAGAGGCGATCGAGACGGTGCCTCGTTCGGACACAATCATAGGCTGTACAATCACAGCGCATAACGCGAGAAGGACGATATACCGGCTGGGTGCATAGTGGGGTGCAGCTGCCTCTTCTGCAGCCGGGAAGCCGCATCTGCCGATCTTCCTTCCCACCCCGTGCGTCATCCTTGATCACATCGGTCTCTCTTCGGTCATCCTCGTTTCGGGCCCGCGGCGCATTACGCGGCATATTTTCTCCAAGATGCATTCTCTTGTAGGATCGTAGCACCGAAAAGACCGGCTCGGTCTTCTTTCCACCGGGACCACCGTTCGGGGAACATACCGCGCCCCAATGTAATAACATCCCTCACACGTATAATATCTGCGCGTAATATACGAAATATTTTCGTGAATATAGCGGATGATCATACGGTGCACTCAAACATCCTGTTCGAATATTAACGCGGAAAAAAATGTGACGTTGAGAAAAACCCATGACAACGTGTAATGGACGTAATATTACAATATGCAATGCTAACTTTACAACTTTTAGAGTGAATTGTCACATTAAAGAGAGATATCTCACTCTTAAAAATTGAAAATTGAGCCATTTTCAAGATTTGGTGCAATTTTCACTCTTTAAGAAAAAGAACCAGTATGTCATTTTTTTTTAAATGGATTAAATTTAAAAAATCTAGTGTTCCATTTTTTTCACTCTTTAAGAAAAAGATTGGTGTTTCAATAAACTGTGTGTGTGTGTGTGGTGTGTGTGTGTGTGTGTGTGTTTAACTATACAGTAAATAATAATATTTCATCAATTACTAATACGATATCATCAGTTTTTGAAGGAGCTAATTAATTTATTGAAACACTAATCAATTCTTTTTTCAAAAGGTAGAGTGAAATTCCATTTCCAAGAATTTAGAAAGAAGATTCATACATATCTATAGTTGGAGTTTACTAATAATTAAAGTATCGCATAGCAAAAAACATGGCGATAAACATGTGTTAAGTGAATGTGTAAAATGAAAATAAAAATAAACGCAGAGAGAGAGAGGGAGAGAGAGAGGGGAGGGGGAGAGAGAGAGAAGCAATGTAATTGAATAGTGAACGTTATTGATATAATATCGTTACATGTTGCATCAGTGATGCAAGCCACTTTGTTATTGTGTTTCGAGGAAGAAATGAGATCAGAGCAATATGTTACGGCAGGAATCATAATTGAGCGATAGCCATTAGAGGCTGATGCAAGAGGCGCATAAGACTTATTACACGCCTGTTGAATTTAATCGAATATATGTTTCATGATCAAATCACATTCAGAGCTATTTCTCCAGTCGATGTTATTTCTCTTAAGATAAACCTTTTCATTCGTCTCTTATGTACTCCAATGTAAGAAATGAGTCGCACTCGGTATACATTTTGCGAGATGAATAAACAAGCAATAGTCGTGAATCATACTTCATATTCTGAATGCGAAAATATGGTCTCTCCCTCTTTTCCCCAACAGGTTCCCTTATATTAATCCGCCATGGTGTGGTACGAAGAGGGCGTGCGGAGTCGATCCACAGACGTTTGTTCATCGTCTCGAGGATAGTTCATCGAGAGCAAAATGTTTGCTAGACGACGAAGAGGAGAAGAGGATTCTGCGGGAGCTGCTCCTTGTTTACCTTTCGCTTAAGTACACGTTAGTACACGGTATTCGGCGAGTTCGCGGACGAGAGACCGGTACCATTCACTGGCATTGTATCGAAGTTTAAGCTTCATTCAGTGAAACATAAATCCCTCCCCCCTCCCCTCACAGTCTCTCCATTCAAGAAATGCGAATGTAAGTCGCAGCCGCCGCGAAATACTTCAGCTGCACGAAAATCCCAGGGTTGCCGGTGCAGATGTAAACATGCTGGAGTCTTTGAGGCAGCTTATTCGCGTCTCTCCCCGTGTTCAAGATTTTATATAAAGGAATGAATAGTGCGGCGCACGACAAATGCGCCACTCCAGAATGATCCCTTGGACAAACGTGCATCATGATGCGTGAGACGGAGAGATTTTCGGCTTTTCGACTATTGTACATGGAGAAGAATCGTTTTCTTAACACGTGTTTCTTGAGAGAGTGTTAACGAGTTCATTTCTTAACGGAGTTCTGAATTTTCCAAGATTTACTTTATGCTTGTATCGTAGAGATTGAGATTGAGATTGAATTTGATCAATCAAAATTTACTGAACTTGATATCGATTTTCTTTCTCCTGATTGGTTAATTTCAATCTCAATCTCAATCTCTAGTCCAGAGTTGTCACAAATTCCTCATCGAAAAATTTCGTAACTTTCCCCTAATTTCCAGACAAAATTAATGTTTTTTCCTGATACTTTCAATAGTATTTTAAAGTTTTTTTAATTTGAAAATTGTTAAATATTTTGTTGAGAGATCATAATATAGTAATGTAAATTACTATTACTCGCTGACACTGCTTGCATTTTTAATTATTAAGTTGGTACACTGAGAGAAAAAAAATAACTGCCAGAATTGCATAGGTGAGATGTACATATTAAACTTCTTTAAAACTAAGAATTTTAATTTTCCAGAAAATTGCAAAATTCTCTGACCATTTCCAATTTCCTCGACAATTCTCTTATTTTCCTGATTTTCAGTTTTGTGACCATCCTGTAGTCCGACGGACATTACAATGTTGAAAATTAAGATAAAAAATTTTTAGCAATCTAAATTATTATCGTGTATTGAATTTTCACATTAAAACGTAATTCTAAACCTTGTCGAAAAAAATTCGTATTATTAACAGATCATTAAGTCACCTAGGCGTATGGAAAATTACTTCACTCATGAAAATCTAATGTGTATCTATACATTCACTCGCATTAGTTTTTGATATTCCCCGTCATTATTGATAAATCGGTGCGTAGATTCTCAAGCGATACGTGGGAGGATACTTATCCCGCCATGCAGTGAAGATACGAGGAAGGAGAAAAGGATGTTACGACGGAGTTACCACCTCGGGGTAAGAACGTATCATATTAGAGAAGCAGTCGTTTTATACATCGGTTTAGAAGCCGAGGATGAGCGCGAGTTGTATTACAGCGAGAAGAAGAAGAAGAGAGAGAATGAACGGAAAATCGTTCCTCGCTCGATAGCGTACACATATGACGGGAAATTACCGCCAATTCTCGATAAGTTATCGACAATTTTAGAAGAATGCCGTCGGGAAGTGACGCCACGTCGCGCGTTCGTATCGAATAAAACCGACAATTTGCCAGGCATTAAAGGCAACTGCACGCCGGTGTAGCGTCGGGCCGTTACAGATCGAAACCGCGAGCTCTTCCGGTCTCGATGAGGAGAAGGAGACAAGATATCGAATCCAAGGCATCGACAAATTAACGGCACTTCTCTCACCGGATCGTATCTCTGAGATGGACGACGCCGAGTCTTCCAAATTTCGTCAGCTCAAGCGCGCGCGCTCGAGCGCGAGAGGAAGTTATTAAGGCAACACGCGGTGCTACATTAGGCAGATAAATGGTGAGATAGAGGAGAATTAAATTACAGCGCTCTACGCGGCATTAAAACTATTCGTACCCGGCCTGTGGAAAAACAGAGAGGAGCAAATTACAGACGGCCGTCTCCTGTAATAAACCGACGCAACATGCGGACGTTAATCGCGTCATTCGATTAGTAGTTTGATCGCCGCATAAATCCTGCCGAAAGCGTAGCGGCACGTGAAAATCACGGCTTGACGCCACTGTAATCTCGATTGGATTAATTTTCGATCCCAAAGATACGGACGAATGTAATTTATGCCTTGCCGTTGCGATTTATCACGTGTAACGTTCAAAATTGCAGCGCATGGATTTACATCGTTACATCGGTTACAATTCTTAACGCCAGATACCGTTGATATCGGGAACGTGAAGATCCACGAAGAAATTTTGAAATTTCGGGCGATCGTGGAATCAAAATCAGCGATTGGAGAAGCGAAGCTGAAAGCTGGAGGCCACAAAACTTGGAGACTTAATCTAAACTAGCCGGACGGGTTCTCCCAGAGGCCTACCCGTAATTAAATATTACAAATGATCGTTGGCTGCATCTTGAGGGTTTCTCCATCCCTTAATGGCGACCTGCAAGAAAGAAGCGCTTCCAACACGGTAGACCGTTCACGATCGCCCTGAAGGGAACAGTCCGCTCGACTCGTGCAGAAACGTAACCCATTTCCGACACACTCACAAGCAGGCCTTTTAGGGCCTTTTAGTGAGTTACTCGCCTAAATGAAGAAAATCGAGAGGAAATTAATATCGAAATGCTTGTCAGATTAATTTGCTTTTGTCAGAATACATGTATATAAAGCACATTAAATGGTTGCATCGAATTAAAATAATAATGAAGTTATCTTTAAATGATTGAAACAAAAACCGATTCCAGTTCAAAATTCCAGAAAACGTAAAACAATTCTAAAATATCTTTATTATTAGGTGTTGGAATTAATTCGTAGCGTTTTTTAATGAAAGAATGTTATTTATTTCACATGAGCATTGAAAAATACATTAATGAAAGTACTTCCCATCACTTGTAAAACGCTACGAATTAATTCCAACACCTAATATAATTTCTGATTACGTGATGTTACATTTTAATCTGTAGATAGATGACTATAGTATATTATCTTATTCTGAAAAAGAAAAATAAAAAGATTTCCCAAAAGTCTTAAAGTTCATTATTTTTACATTCCTCTATTTTATAAGGGTATAAATAATATAAATTTAACTTTATTCATACTAATAAAAAATATAACTACAAAAATAAAATTTGTTTGGGATGTTTTGAACATTTTATCTTCATTAGAAAGAGTATGAAATTCTGATTGAAAATAAACAAACTAGAACTTTGGTTGAATCTATTAATTCCAGTTGAATCAAAATTCTGATTGACACGATCAGAATCTTCGTTCATTTTCAACGAGAAATTTTTCTCTGTGTACTTAAAAGTTCTTATTTAAAAATTAATTACGTATATATACACGAATCGAGCAGTTTAATAATAGAAGGATTATCTACGCTGTTTTGTGATTCAGAGCCACGTATGAAAAATACGAGGAACCGTGCTTATCGTGCAATAACAATGCATAAAAGTTCAAGAATAAGTTTCTCACGCGTATCCGACCAGATGCTTGTTATCCCGAGGATGATGTAGTACGCAGTAATTCATCTCGCAGCGAATCCGACGAACGGCAAGCTGGCGATGCTCTATCAGCATTAGCGGAAGTCAAACAACAGATATCGAGACTGTTTGGTCTAATGTTACACGAAGGATGGGTCCAAGTAATTCGAACCCTGGATCTAGGAACCACCAAGGCCACAGTGCGACTCAGTACATCAACTAATCACCGTGAGAAGCCCTCTTACCTCCGCGGAAGCGCTTAATTATCATCAGCTTTCTCCTGATAACGCGCCCGGAGAACTTCGACCTCTTCGTGCCTAGAGATACGAAAGACGGGACGGAGGTCGGGTACATCTAGATAGAATCGTAGCAGGCGGCGATCCGTATCGCCATCCGACGTGGAAGACAATTGGAAACGAGATTTCGTAACGGCGACATAAACGTAAAAGTAAACGACGCCACGACGAGACATGGACTGTCGAGGAATTCCATTCTTATTCGCTCTCTAATCCCGGAGAAGAAAAGGGGGATTGGTAATGTTACCATTGTATGAAAATTTTAATTCTTCACAAATTCTCCTCGCGGCGATCTTCCGTAAACTTAAATGTAAAGCTCTTTCATTCGTACTGCGAAAACAACGCGATTTAACGTTGCGAGTTTTGTTGCTGAGGAAAGTCGGTGATAAACGATAGTTTTTTTCTTCAGCGAATTATAAAGTACACTACTTCGCAAAGAATGGATATTTAGTTTATTTTCATTAAAGACGGATATAATGGGTATAAAATAATTTCTTTATATATATAGTGTTAGAATCAACTTATTTGTAGTATCCCATAAAATATAACAATTTTCAAGAAATGTCCAAATTCCGATTTCTTAAAACTTGTCATTCTAGACCTGACAGAGATAGACCTGTGTAGCTTTAACGAATTTTTCCAGCACAGCGGGAAGTACAAGATTATAGCGATGAGCTCTCCTTTGTTTGGCTCAAACGTCTTGGAACGCGTCGAATCATGACTGTCAATGGTGACGTTGATCTGCATTATGAAACAAGAAGATGGCAAGTTTCTACAAAGTTGGTTCCCTATATCCATAACTGCGGCAACTATATACTGTTTACATGGGACGATGGATAATACCCGAGCGTCTCGAATTTAGCGAACAACGAAGCTCGTAAAATTGTGAGTAAGAAAATAATGACAATCGGGGGGCTGCTCGGCTTGATCGGCATTCACGAAATTTTTCTACCCGCGTAAACAAGCTGTTCCTTAATTTAAGAAGAAACCCGATAGGATCACTCCCTCCCACAGTATACCATAACGACAGGACTTTTCCTTGTTTCGGTGGTCAGCAGACCGGTGGAAAACACATGTCTCGACAACGGGATGTACACATCGATTCGGCTTCCCGACGCATTTCTCATCTCTTGTCAAGTACGGGAGAATGGTTCATTCTCGTCGTCGAGGTATGATAAGGATAGAGAAGGGAGAGAGGGAGGAGGAGGGATCATCGTCGTTTACGACCATTGTGGAAAAGCAGGACGAGCCAGATGGGAGGACATCGGCGGGGAAGGGAGAGAAAAGGTGAAGGTGCAACGAGGTAGAAAGCAACCAGTCCGGCTCCGGGATATTCTATTATGCCGGGTTATCTAGATTATGGCATTCCTGCTTCGTGGAACCCAGCAACCCAGCGTGGACGGGGACAGGGTGTTGCGAGACCGGGGCCTCGACTACGATCGCCCTTCTCGCTTTCCGTATATATCGCGGGCCCTTGAACGGCCCATTAATCCTGCGCCGTCTCGAAAAGCCCGAAATTAAAAAAAGGAATATGCGTAGATATACGTATAGGGGGGATCCCGAAGAGAGAGAGAGAGAGAGAGAGAGAAACGGCCTGCCACCGCGTTCAGAACAGGTAGTGCGTTTTGTCCATCCAGGTGCTCTCCTTCTTCCCACCCATGTTTTGGGAGCTTCCACGATTCGCTTCGCATTAGACGAACACGTTCCAACGAGCAGACGATTATTCGCGACAAGCGAGAACACCACTACGACAATAGTGTTGCGTAGTAATGGAGCAAATTAACAGATCGTTTATTTGAATTATAGTTTTTAATTTCTACCGCGCTTTTCTTTAGACAATTCTTTTCAATCTACGTCATTCCTTACGGAAAAAAACTGAGTAGCTAAAAATTTAGTTAGATACATCTGAAAATAATTTTGTTGAACCATCAAAATAATTATGTAAAACGTTGATGATAATACCATAAAAAGTTTTAACATTCTAGTAATCAGTTTAAACGTTTTACATTATTATTTTGATGTGCCAAACAAAATTATTTTCAGATAAAAATTTAAATACACATACAGATTTGAAAATGATTTTGTATGAATTATACTTAAGCAAAACTATTCTTTCCGTGTAGTAAGGAACTAAACAAATTGCAGGTAATTGCATTAATAAAGAAAATTAGAGATTTTATCATATCTTATTTTTCTTTGTTGCATTTTGATAATTCATATATCGTTCATAAATATTTCAATCGGAGAATCTATTTCCAAGACTTAAAATGTAGACCGATCGAGGATCGTCGAGGAAAGCCAGGTAGCCAGTCCAGGTATAATTTTTTTATTTTTACATTTCTCGTGTTCCTTCGTTATCTGAAGATTGTAGATATTACATTAGTATATCTGTTTGTAAGATTTACAGCGACAACGGTTGAACGCCGAACGCCCTGTAATAATGGCTCTTGTAAAAACGCAACGGAACAAACAAACTTGCGTCAATATGTCGATCCATTAGCGGATGATTTTCCGATTTTACCACACCTGCCTCGGGAAGGCCGAAATTTATATCTCGACGGCGCCATTAGCGGGTACTCGAGAAAGATTAAATGCAGACGCCGCGTGTGCGCACAACTAGATAAGACGGCCAAATCCCATTACTCTTTTTCAGGAGATTAGGCGATCACGAAAGATGCAATGAATCGTGCAGCGAGATGAAAGGATTGCAAACAACCGGAAGTTTGCATTGTAATGGACTCTTCTTTTATTACATGGCCCTGATAAAAAAGGTTAAAAGGTCCACATTTTTACTTTACGTTTTTCGAAGGTATGCAGTTGGAAAATATTTACTGGTTTCCAGGATCGATTAGTCATAAGAGATAAGGAAGACCGGGATCAGTTGATTAGAAGTAAATAGAACAATCGAGGCTACATTAAAAATAAAACACGCGAGACACGCGTAAACATGTCTGAGCACGCAGCAGCGACTGCCGCTAAGTCTGCTGTAACATTTCGTTGCAAACACATCTATGATAGAAGTTATGCCACAATTTTAAAAAATCGTACACCTAAGTAAATATTTTTATTCTTAAAGTTTTTCTTTTACAATCGCATATGATTATCTGAGATATTTGCTTTCTACTTAGATAGTAAGTGTAGTTCTTACTTAATAAAGTCCAAAAATTTTTTTTGTTTATCTTGATTGTCTTTGTTATCGTATATTGTTTTTAAAAAAAATGAACGGATGGAGATAATAAACTAACCACAGCATGGAACTGTATGACTCATTTAGTGACAACTCTTATAGTATACTCACAATTTTATTCCTTTAAAGAGATTTTCTTCAATGGTAAATGTTATAAATTTAATTCCCTCATGTCCAATCTCGAAAACTAGGCTCATTCGATGTGTTTTTGCACATCGAAATGAACAAATTTTGCAAAAAGAAACATTGTTTTACCCTGCAAAGCGAATGTTTGCGTTTAAAATATATTTGTATAAAAGTTTTAATATGTAACCAAAGATGTAGCTTAAAATACATTAATCTTTATTTTAATAATCTTAGTCGAATTATCTCCCCTCCCCTCCCCGGTCCCAGGACTAGTTGAATCGAAATAGAAAAATGCATTTTTTTCATATTAGTTATCAGTTTCCCCTTATTATTAAAATATTATTAGGTAGTCAAATGTCTGTAGTAACTGGTGTAGAATTGATTTTTTTCGATAAGTCTCTTAATTTCGTCTGTAAAAATTCCGATCTCCCGTAATATAAAGGAAATATTAGTCATATAAAAGGTAATATAAAAGTCATATACTTATATTATATTAGGTGTTGGAATTAATTCGTAGCGTTTTACAAGTGATGGGAAGTACTTTCATTAATGTATTTTTTAATGCTCATGTGAAATAAATAACATTCTTTCATTAAAAAACGCTACGAATTAATTCCAACACCTAATATATAATATACGTTCGAAAAGAAAGCTATACGTATTCGAATTGAGACAAAGAGGCTCGCTCTTTGACGGTCTCAGTATCTATCTTTACGCTCGGGCCCTATGCAAATAGATGTTACACGATGAGATTCCTCTCTCTGACATGTTTCTTTACTCTAAAAAATTAACACTGTAATCTAAGAACGCACCTAGGCACGTGTCCAGTTTGCCTAAGCGCAAGATAGGCCTCGGTAATATAACAGTAAACGCTGCTCGAAAGTGGTTTCGGTGCAACGGCCAGCGATTCCGTCGGTCCTTGAACGAATCATAAACGCGAAAGGCCATGGTCTCCCACTGTTCTCAGAGATGGCGCCGCGTGTAGCTCCAGGAAGAGAAGCTGGAGGATCTTTTCATCTCGACGAATATCCACCGCTCGCGGTGAAACGCTCTTCGGAAACAACGCGCGAACGACGCGACGCGACGCGGCGGCGACGCCTCTTTGCATCGCATTAAAATATTTTGCGTTTTATAACTTGCTTAATGAGTTTTTCTCTGTGCTCGTACCTGAGCTGTCTATGGAGATTCTGGTCGTTTCGGCGAACTGCGCGAAGTTGCATGAATGAAGACTTCCGGTTGTTTTTACTTGAGAATACTTGAGTCAGATAAAGGGACTTATAATGTTGCTAATTTAACAGGCAATAACGAAGAGAAGCGACAAATATTGTCAACTTTAATTACAGATTATAGTGGGCCTTGGTGTACGGCATTATTTGTGATGCTTGAGTCGTGTTATAAAAGAAGCACAAGTTAATTTTTGGAAAGATGTAAAGTAATTTATTATATCGCAAGAATACTGTAATGTACATAGTTGGAAAATTTGACGTGTCCTATGGAAAAAATGTAACACAATTTAGAACAAATTGTGAAAGCATATTTCTTTAATAAAATTAACACATATCATTTTTCAATCATTTATCTTAGAATTTATAAAGACTAAATTTGTAGAATTTGTAAAGACTATAATATTTTTATATTATTTTCTTATTCATTTACTCATAAATTGTGTTATTTTATACAACATAAATTGTGTTATTTTAACACTAAGAAATGCTAAATATCAATTTAACACAAAACAAATTACAATATTTAAGTAATATAATCACATTATGTTACATTGATACTTAAAAATATATTAAAAATTCAACACAAACATTTTAACCAAAACCGCTTTTAACACGAGTATAAAATGTTTTTTTACTGTGTAACATTTACATAACTAATATTACAATTTTTTTTAATTCCCGAATTTGATGTTTTCCTATGAGCGTTTTTAATTTTTTTTTTATTTTATTGCGATTTTCAAATTGTTTCTAGTGGAACAACGATTATTCCTCTTTTTTTTTTGTTTGCAATATCGTGCGTAAATATTAAAGACTTCGGAGCAGGGAGAAACTTGAGCGCAGTCGGCGCAACGCGCGAACTGCACTCGGGGCGCAAATTATCTCATTAAACGCTCCCACGTTTCGAGGCCCTCCGCCTTCCGCGGCGCAACAAAGTGCAGCCGCAATAATTGCGACGTCATTCATACTCTCACAATGCGCCCAGCCCCGAACAGAGAGCAGAGAGTCACGTTGCGGCTGCGGCACGGCCGCTGCCGTTGCCGTTGCCGTTGCCGTCGTTGCCGTGCCGCTTCTCGCGAAGACTAATCTTCCAGATACAGAAAGTAGTTCCCCGGGGCGACAAAAAGCAACGGGCGCGGGGCCCGCGTGTATACCTCAATTACACGAAGCCGAAGAGAGATCGCACCTTGCGCCACAACCCGAAAGAGTCGAGCCTCGCGGTCTACCTGGGGATTCGCTTCATCCGTAACTCGGCCGAACGAATGTCATTTCTCTGCGGGATAACTTGGCGGTAGATATATGCACCGATGTTCACCATAACAAGTTCTCACGGGAAAATTAAGGACGAGATTTATGAGAAATATAACGGTGATTGTGCGCGATTCGAAAAAATTGACGCCGTCGTAACAATCGCGAATTATAGCGCAATAACACGGTTAAATGGGATTAGAATTGGTTTTTAAATTAAAAACTCGTGTTGCGCCTATTTCAATTTCTACGTAATTTCCTTGGACAAGGTTGAATAAATGTAATATAACGCGAACGTTAAAGGCTATTTAATATGCGTATTCCGATCAATGGTTGCCCGCCAAACTTATACAACTGTACAAGTGTATCACGGTGACGCACACGCAACGCACGCATATGCGTGCATGTGCAGGTTCACGGGCACGCGGAACGACCGTGAAAGCGCCGCTCATTACGGTATAATGGGTTATTTCGATCATTCTCGAATTACTGAGTCGACAATAAGAGATTCGATTCGAGAAAGCCCAGCTCGCCCTTTGAGTCTTTGCGAGTGCTTTTGGATTACAGGCGACATGGAAGAAAGACAAAACGAAGACGAGAAAAAGGGACGAATGAAAGAAAACGAGAGGAACACAATTAATCGCTTTAATCGACTGGTTAAAAGCAATATGAATCCTGAAAGTTTCAAATGTACTACTTAAATACAAGAAAAATTAATTGTAATTAATAAATTAAAGATGTTGCGTATTAAAACGTATATTGTAATATTGAATTAATATATTAAACAAAAATTTATTTAATTTATTAAATAACATATTTCCTTGAATAGTAAACATAAACTTGTAGTAAATTAATATTTATTCAATAAAAAAAAAATAATTAAATTAATAATTTTTGTATCAAATAAATATATTTAGTACCTATTTATTTAAAAATATTCGAACAAATATTTATTAAAATTTAGTTTTTTTCGGTATACTCGTTTATAATCGATTCGTAATTTACAAATTTACAAGGTGATAAAAAAATTCGGCCATTAAGTTTTGTATATTTATCAACTCAGTATCAGTTTACCTAAGGATAGCAAGATGATGAAAAATGTCATAGTGAAATGACATTAATAATATCATTACATCAACTTGCTATCTGAATTTAAAATGTAAAAACAAAGGAGTGTTAATTACATTTTATTAAATCTCAAAACAGACTAAACCAAAAGGTTTTTATCGATTGTTGAATCAAAGGATCGCTGTATTGACTACCTTGGCAGAATTTATTCATGGCAAGATGTTTAGATCGTTGATGCGTTTCCAAAGTATCTTAAAACCTGTATATAAGGTGATCTTTTTCAATGTCAGTTATTAATATTTAATATTTAATAAAGTGGTACTAATATATTACAGAATTTTTTTTTCTAAATATAAATACGTTACTAATAATTTGATAAACACAAAAATTTATAAACTTTTTTATCACCCTGTATTAATTGCAATTGTTATTCCCATAAGAATACATTATGATTTGCATTGTATCTCTATCAAAAGAAACTAACTTTCAGAAAGGATTAAACATCACTAATTAGATTCTTAGCATATTTTCAACTTTCTATCCTGAAGATTCTATCTTGAATGACTCGAGAGAATAGACGCGCAGAAATCAAGTTACGCAAGGAAGTTACAAGGAACGTGCGTTCCTCTCTGTTACCCTTCATCTGGACGAAGAGACTCCAAGGTGCAATCTCGACGGTTTCGCGTGCGAAACGTACACTTATACGCACTTCACGCATTCTCTTCAGTCCGTGTCCACCCTCGTACTTCACGCGGTGTGTCGTAGACGAGAGCATACGAGTTCCTTGCCACGACACTCTCGCCGACACACCGAGCTTTAGAAATCACCGAGTCTTCCGGGTGTGACGGAGCGGAAATCGCCATTGTGTCGCGCTAGCACGGCTCTTCGCTCTTCGCGCACGACTCGCGCCTCGAAAGAAAGAGGGAATGGATTGCCATGCCGGGGCGAGGACTCGCTTTTCACTACGTGCTATACCATGGCAATCATAAGGGGAGAAGACGAAGGGCGACGTTTCATCGGCCAAGAGACGGCGATTGCGTTCGCACACTCTTGACGCTCGTCGTATGAAAAATTCTGATTAGACGTTCCGATCGTGAGAGAAACCCGTATGCGTAATGCATAATAATACATTGAAATAATCGAAATAAAAATATTGCGATAAATCCATTGCAGATACAAGATATTCATCATGACGATACGTAGCCAGAGATTGAAGATTATTCGCGGAGAATCATTATATACCGGAAAATAAGCTGTTAATGCTGTCGCTAATTTTTTCACAATTAATAGCGCTATAATTATGCGCACGGTCTAGTAGCCGAATTATTACAATGCGTCAAGATTTCTCGTGAGTAACGCGTTCAAGCATATATTTTGCACGCATTGAGCGGAAAGCAGATTCGTCGACCGAGATCCGCTAATTAGGCCAACGGACGCCGCCGACGAGCGTCTTCTCGCGGGTTCCCGTGGGAATGAAATTATCCCGCGCCGCTCACGTATATATACGCGCCCTCGTGTGCTGGCAGACTCGAGGAGGTGCATCGGCGTGCGCGCGCCGGGTCCGCAATTATTTTAAGTGCGCGGCGATATCCAAGTAGCTATTAATGACGTTCCCGTGGATGGAATCGCGTGCCGAACGCGGATAACGCGGGGCGTCCACGTACGACCTACGACGTCGGTGCACGTTTATATATATATATATATACGTACCGTACGCACGTGGGCGTGAATTAATCGGCGTAATAATGATCGTTACGGTACACCGAATCCCGGCGATATACTTTTTTTCCACGAGACGTCACCCGCTGAGCCCTCGTGAAGATTTTCGTTACCAGAGATCGTCCGTCGATGTAACCGTTAATAATCCCGAACGTGCATCTCGTATCTCGCGGAGACGGTGCGTGGTTTTTATCATTACGGCAAATTTATAATCCGATGTTATGTCCTGCTTGTTATTGATGTCGTATCGGTACCCGGTACTCAATGTTGTCACTCGTTTCCTACATAGTTATAATTGTGAAAAATCGCAATTCGCAAATTAACGTGTTGAAAAATTGTATAGATTTACCACTTTCTCTAGAGATATCGCTCTTTTCCTACAACGATACAGAAACAAAGTTTTCTAGAAAATGAGTTTGAACGTTTTAAATTCATTAAAACTTTGTTATATTAATTTTAAAATGCGATTCTGATGTAACAACTATGCAGAGGAGAATAAAAATATGTTCCTTCAAAATATTATATCTTTTTTTTTCTTTTTCATTCTTTTTCTGCAAGCAAAAAATCGTAACTTTTCTAGTTATTGTAACAAATAAAATAATATGATTCGTGTGAATTCTAATTAAAAAAAAAATATATGATGTAGAATAATTACATTGTTTTAATAAATGGAATTCGCATAATATGCATAAGATGCAATTTAAAAAACTCAACGCAATACTGTAATTAGTAAATCAATCTTATAATGTGAATAAGACGTTGGCATTCCAAGGATCATGGTTACCATTTATAAAATAGTCACGCTCAATTATAATCGCGCGAAATATGAAAGTAATATCCGTCAATTTATAAAAGATTAGACAAAGACGAGAAAGAAAAGGCATTAATTATATCTAGTCACAGTTATGAAAATGCAATCATAATATTTAATAACTCAATTAATTTTGTGATAGAGGGGAGAGAGACGTCAACGCCCTCGAGAGGGAGAGGAGGTTTACATTTACGTAATTATATCCCATTGTATTTCGTACCGCAAGCGACACTACCGTATAGCCCTTATACATCAGATCAGACGTCACGTTATTATTCACGCCACCCTCGAACAACAGAAACGGATACGGTGCGTCGTCGACCTCGTGCAATGTGGCGCGACACGAAATTAGACACGGCATAAATTCTGCTAGCGAGTGAGCGGTCGCGCGTTTTATGGATTACAGTTGCCGTCCTGGTTCGGCGCGTGAAGTATCCAGTAAGTCGTGTAAACACGCCGGGGTCTGTCCGGGATACAGGGGGATGCGAGGGTGCGAGCCCTTCGTCTTGCCTGACTCGCCTGGGTCACGGGAGCTCCTCCCTGACAGGAAGCAGCTGCACTCTTCCGATTACGTCGCAATGGTTGGCTTTTCGCTTCTGCGGAGACTACTCTATCGTCGTCGCTCCGCCCAGTCGAGGGTTTCCAGTTTCCAGACTGTACCGCCGTCACAATTAATGATAAAAGTATTATAATAAGATCCCGGTAATGAGTATACTTTTCTGTATAACGTGGCTCGTACTCGAACTGACTCTGCTCGTGTTCGAAGCAGGAAGTGGACATTAGAACGGATTTACTTTGATATTGACGATTAGCGGATGTGGCTGTCGCGCCAGAATTTTTTTTACGAACGAGTTCATAAGCGTCACTTGTTGAATTGACTGTTACGCGGACATTGGCTGCGAATGCGCGTGGAACAAGTTTCCTGAATTACTGAAAAACGCGTTGCACCGTTCAATCGTTCGATTCTCTTTTGCATCGCTTCGGGAATTAATATCGAATGATCGGGAACTAACGGTAATGTCAATAACTAACTAAGTAGAATGATATGCGGCTTGAAAGTAGAAAGGAACGTTTTAAACACAGAATATTTGCCCTTTCACTCGCAAGCAGAGTTTGCGATACAGGTACAGGTTCACTTTGACAAATCGAGACGGTAGAAAGTTAGTAACATTGATTTATAGTTACAGCTGTAGTTTTAAGAATTTTCTTTTGTTTCTATTAACATATAGATCACGTAAAACGTTTGAAATCATATTGTTTAAAAGACAGCCTTACTAAATTGCAGTTATATCATAGCCATTCTTATTAATGGAGTAGGATTTACATTAAATCCCGGTAGCAGGGTGTAGTTCAGCAGTAGTTATACACGTCTAAAAAAAAATTACACGGATAAATAAGCCTCTAAACGAGTTTATAACGACTAGTCGTGTCCGGCGGCGTATATTGCCCGCAGCTTTGTAAGAGCACGAAGGACACAGTAAGACAGGAAGAAGGTGTCTCGCAAGTTCACGGAGATATTTACGCGCTGTCCGCGGACTCGTAAATGTCGCCACAGCGTCTCGCTTCTCATTTTCCTCAGCTTGACGTGACAGCCTGTTAGGCTTTAATGATGAATAATTAATTTGCGGCTCGTTAAGTTGGCGCATCGGCCGTTCCCGTTTCTCTCTCTCGTTCTCTCTCGCGTGCGCGTGGGCTTCGCATCGCTTCGTAATTGCTCCACTAGGTCGGAATAATTATAGGCCAGCTCATCTAAATTACATTTTTATTTCTAGACATCATAGATATTCGTTTTTTTTTTTTTTTCATTTCCCGCGCCGCTCGAAACATAAACACGGCGCACGATCCCGTATAGGCGGTCGTTAATTATAGTCGTGAACTCACCTAGGAATTTTCAATTTTCGAAACGGACGATAGGTACCTCTTCGCTCAGAGAAACCGCCGATTTAAGGGACTCGTGCGCCTCTATAGGGATTTCACACCGCTCGCTCGCGTAATCATAGCCTGCGGCCTGAAAGCTACCGGCGACATGCACAGCATCCGACCTCCTTTCCGAGTTCACTAGCGTATCCTAGCTGACCTGCTTTTGCTAATAAGCATCGAGAAAAGGTGACTGGCGGCGTCAAGTTCTGGTCAAAGTTCAAATGAGAAAACTCCAATCTCTTAGCCGTTGGACACTTCGGCCGCTTTTATAATACGTATTTCGTGTTACGACGAGCAACGAGAAATTCTCACAAGGCATTTAAAAATTATTGGATACAATTTGATATTTACGTATTAATGTTACCGTTAAACAATAACCGTTAATCTTCTGATTTATGGCTTTATGGTTTAATATATTAAACAGATAATCCGAAACGAATAAATTATACCCAATAGAGAATATTGTTGCTTCGCGCAATCGGTATGTAGTGTGAAATTTATGATTAGAATTTACGTGTAAAATTTATAACGTCTAAACGACAAGGAACATTCGTGTAATAGTGGCGATTAAGATTCCGATACGAGGATTTTTACGCCTACGTGCTGCCTGCCGTTCGGCTCGTCGTGACTGAAACATCCATCGGTTTCCGCGTGATTCGCTATGACGGTAGTCCGCCCAGCAATGGGTTATTTCCACGAATCGACCAGCGAATTCTCAATCTTCAGGAACGGAGGGTACTAGTTTCCTCGGGGAAACTGCTGATTTGCGGTGGCTGTAAATCGATGTTGCTTTAATACACAGTGCTGTAAAGCACCCACGATACCCAAGGCACGAGGGCGGATAATAGGAAGCATCTACAGCTTTCAAAAACGAGCTTCTCACCGTGTGTACCATGGCAATTTAATAACGGGATCTCCGGCTCGTGCTAAAGTGTAACGGGTAGCCCGTGGAAATTAATATTTTCCACGAAGGCGATTATTATTTAGCGCAGCGTTTCGAATCCTTCGGAATTGCAAGAAAGAAATCCGACGCTACGTCCGATAAGGATTTCAGTCAAATGGCAATTTGTATAACGGTTATGTTTAATGTATCGAATGTGTTTCAGGCGTCATCTAAACAAGACGGCACGAGAGAGAGATATGGCACGCAGCGTTCGTAGAAAGGAACAGAGTCTCGCAAGAGACGCGTGCGCCCGCAGAATTTACCGCATGAATTCTTCGAATGACGCGGCCGCGGCTCGGCCGTTCTCCACACAATGACACATTTAGACCCACCTACTAAGCATAACCCGTCGCTGCTGGCAATCGCGACGATATGACGAATATCCCGCGGTCGCGAATTCTGGGTATCCCGACGTGGCCATTTGGTATCGAGCCAACATTCGCCATTCATTAAGATCGCTCGCAGTGACGTTGAAGTCTGACATATCGGACGTAATAATCGAGTAATCGAGCAAAAAATTAACACCGGAATCGAGTCTGCCACTGTGAAACTTGTATAAAGATATCGTTTCTATCTACTGGCTTATCGTAAAAAAATGGAGCGGTGTTGTCACAGCTGTTGTCACAGATAGATCGGTATTTCGCGATAAAGGAACAAGATAACAACAAATCAATGCTCGATCAGAAAGAAAGTACCTTCTCTATAAAAAGTACGCTTTGTACAAGATCGATTTCTTTACAATAGCGAAGTTGTTCGCATTTAATGAACCTGATTGCAGCGCTAAATACTACAAAAAAAAAAAACAAGTAAAAACAAGTGCGTGTTTTCAAACTTTAAAAAAGGAAAGAAGAGGCGATGGTAAGAAAATGCGGTAAAAAAAGAATGAATTTAATAGCAACAAAGGACAGTTAGCTTCTTGTTCCGTTACTCCGAACTCGACGGAATTATCGATGTCGATGAAGAGAGAGAGAGAGACAGAGAGACGGACAGAAAAGAGGCAGAGAGTTCAATAATCTAGCCAGCGCGAATCTCGCTGCTGGCATTGAAGTCTCCAATGGCGACGCATTGCGACTTCTTCTGTCGTCCGTGTTTTTGACCAGGTTTCTCGTGGAAAATGGTATGCGAAGAAAGATTGCACGTGTTACTTTGCACGATGCATAACTCGAGAGAAATCTCACCCGTCCATCTCTCGCGCAGTGATTTAAAAAAACGGAGCACGACGTGACTTTCGTAATGGACGCTGTCACCGTTTGCGCAACGCGCGCGTATTTACCACTTTTTTTCTTTCCTCTTTTTTTCCCTTCTCTCTCTCTCTCTCTCTCCTTCCTGCCATCTTTTAAAAACCGTACTAAAGCCTACAGAGGAGAACGATCCTTTTTGAGAAGCATTCACGGAGAAGCAGTAAACGTCAGAGCTTACGCTTCGTCCGATAGTCGTTGCGATCATCGCGGAAGCAGATTTATGATAATCAAGCGGCATCGGCCGTCTCTCTTGTTCGCTCGCAGCGTTCGCCAGCCGACAGCTTTCTTAAAACGAATTTCGATTTCCCAATAAGAGGCCAAGATTTACGGCCTCCCGTTTTGCCCGGCCACCTTTTTTGCGCCTTGTCACGTATCCTCCTCTCGCCGCGCGCCCGGGCCTTTTTTTCCCGGCCTCGCGAAGGAGGTGTACGCTTTCTTTTTTTTTTACTGCCCCTTCGTACCGTCCCACAAGCAGGGGGACGGCCTGACAGCGTCCCTCTCCTGCGCAAAATGGATTTTCGCACGTACCCAAGAGCTCGCTCACTCACGCACTCGTTCGCTCGCTCGCTCGCGGGGTTTCGTAGCCTCGCAACCGGCTCGTAATGCACGTGCGAACGTCAAAGTCAGGTAGACGTTGCCCGGGACCTCGTAAGGATGGAGAAGAATAGAACACCCGAATTTCGCTCCGCCATCGGCAACCGGCCTCGACACGGTGGAACGGGAACGCTCCCGTTCCATTTAAAGTAGAAATCGAGAACCACACAGTCAAAATAAAAATTATCCTGCAACTACACAAGATCAAATGGTAGACGGAACAATGATTGATCGGTCGTTTTGCAACTTGAGAAGTAATAATAGAAGTAATAATAATAATTTTATTGCATGCGCTTACAAATTAGATTTAAGCTATGTATACAATTCCAAAGACAATAATAATCAAACAAAGTGTTAGCAAATGACGAGGTGACAAGCGATACAGCTGATACAAGGTTTAACCAGAGAAATTCAAAGAACGGATAATACCGTTAAGTTAAGACAAACCCAACAGATTCATGTAAAATGAGACAAGATGTATTTGACTTGAAAAGCAGAGGAGAACACGGCGGTCATTATTTCCGTTTTTCTTTTTTAAAGTAATATTTATATCTTGTTTAAAAAATAAGATTCTTTTAATTTTTTTCACTTTTCAAGAATTATTTATATATTATGGCTTTTGTACTGATAAAATATTTGAGTTTTTATCATTTTTTTAAATAAAAAATTGACACTTTAATGTTGGAGTAATCAAGAACAAGAAAATGGATGTACGTTTCAGTCAATAATCATAGCGAGCACATTCGAGATTTTTAAATTCGATGTGACATAAAGAAAACAAGAAACGAGGGTGAGATTTAAAAGGAATAATCGGAACGATCGGACGTCAATCGACGTCGTTAATCACGATCGTTAATCGAAGTGAGACGAAGTCAAGAAGGAAATCGGACGGTTTCTTTTCGCGACGCAAAAATGGAGACGTTGCTCTCGTTAAGCACCCGGCGAGTTTGCGAGATGCGAAATACGGGTAGCACGAGCGAATGGAACCGGGAGGACATACATTTCTCGTCGTCGTGAGATGAAGGCGGAGGGAGGAGGGCAAAAAATCTCTCGCGAATTACGCAGGCCGCTTCACAGGCGAAAGAAATCATCGGGGGTAACGAGGTATCCACGTACAAGGCCCGTGTTTCCTTATACAGCGAAAAGGGGGAGAAAAAACGAAACGTTACGAAATTGCGGTGGTTAACCTTACTGCGTAGTTATGCAAGCAAGCGCGCAGGGGTCCAGGCTACGAAGTCGGTCACATGTTGCACATACACATACGCGGGATGCATTTGCGATTCGTTGCACCTTTGCGCGCCGCCATTCTCGATTAGACAAGTCGTGTTCGGCTGCTGCTCTTATCGATCAATTACTGCTAAAGAGGTTGCACGCCGCGAAAGATGTGTCACATTAGGGAAAGCATTAGCAATACCGATGCGTTGCTCGAGCTGAGTGATATCCAGAGATCCTGAAGTAAGGAAGAGATGAAACACCTCTATTTGATTGGTTCGCCATATTTTGCACCTTAAGATGGAACGAGAGATGCATTGATATCTCATTCTGTCTTACAGTGAACAATAAGTTTATTGAATCTTAATACATATTTCTTTGAATGATATTATAAGTAAACATTTATTTACAGTAAATAAATATGTATTCAATAAAAAAAAAGGCTAGTTAAATCAAATTAACGGTTTTTATATCAAATAAATGTATATTTATATTTAATAAATATTTAGAATTGTTCAAACAAATATTTATTAATATTTAATTTTCTCATTCTATCTTAAGTAGGTTTTTCAAAATATGGCACGGACTAAAAGACGTATGGCGAAAAATCTCTTGAGGATCTCTAAACGATATCGTTTGAGGAATCCAGGATTTCCTGACGGCGACCTGCAAAATTCTTATCGTTTCGTAAATTCTCGCGGCTCCGGAATTCTTGCGACGACGCTATGCGCGCGCGCGAGAATCCGAAATATTTAACGGTCCAGGATCCGTTCACGCGTGTAAAACCATCGGCCCTCGAAATATCGAAATATGTTTCCAACTTGGAAATTTTCAGTTTTACAACTCCTAACTTTCGCGCTTGCAGAGCTCGGGAAATTTTCGGAGCTCCAGAAATATCCAACTTTTCGGGCTCCGGAATTTTCAATATTGAGAAGTTCCAACTTTCGGCAAAACAAAATTACCTCTCTTTCATCAATCGCGGAATTGGTTACTACTACCGTAACACATACACACACACACACACACACACACACACACACACACATATACTCGTACACCCCGAAACTCTCCTGCGATCTGCATCGAGCGTTCTGCTGCAACACGCTCGCGCGACCGCGGCATCGGCCACAATATTGCGCCTGCCATAATCCCGGCGCAGTTTCTGACACGTCGCTTCCGCCTCTCTTTTTCTCCGCGATCGCCTGCAATTTGGACGTCACGGGGAAACGCCATGGTCGGAGGGAGATCGGCCAATTCGCCGGCGCGGCGCATTAAAGTCGTACGATATACGTACGCACACAGATACACACACACACATACACTCTCTGGTGCACATTTTGCTGTTGCAATTTTGGCAGACGCGATACCACGCCCGGCGCGATAAAAGCTCGCCGGAAGTGGAGAGAGAAAGGACGAGACTCAACGTGGAAAGGAAAGGACGGCTGTTATTCGAAACGACGACGACGATGACGACGACGACGACGACGACGACGATGACGACGACGACGGTTCCACCGTGAGAAATCAATTTCATCGACAAGACGTTCGCTTGCAAACACAACCCCCCGACTTTTAAACGTCTTGGCACGCGCACCAAACGCCAATACGATTCTTCTCGCTTCGTGCCACTCGTTAATGATAAAAGGAAAGACCGAGATGCAAAGAAAAATGTTGGTGCATGCAAGAAAAGACCTGTCGTGAGACCTAAGTGATCTCTAGACTCTCAATATTATTGTACAAATATTTTGTACGAAAATATAGAGAGATGCTCTTTTTAAATAATTCAAAATAAACAAGTATGGAATCAGTCACAGTTGTCACAAATTTCTCGCCCTAAAATTCCATAACTCTTCCCTGATTTCTGGACAAAATTTCATGAGTTTCTCTGATACTTTGAATAATATTGTGAATTTTGTTGTATTTCTGTCCTTTTTTGATAATCGTCAAATATTTTGAGAGCGCAATTTAACATAGCAATAAATTGCTGTTAATGTTCCTGACACTGTTTCCATTTAACTGTCAAGTTAGTAGTATTATATGTTTCTAAAATTGCATGGATGTGATGTATTAAACTTTTTAAAGCCAAGAATTTTAATTTTTCAGAAAATATTGTCAAATTGTGTGACACATTTCCCTGACATTTTCCTGATTTCCAGTTTTGTGACAACCCTGTCAACATAGCTTACAAACGATTAATAATATTGTGCAATAATATTGATCTTCTAGCTGTTTTGCAGAAATTTCGGAGTGCGATGCAAGGCACGTGAACGAGAAAGCCTCGAGTAAAATCGAATTTTGTCCAAATCCGTTCGCACGACAGTGCGCGGCATTCTTTATGGAAATGCATGGATTATGAAACGAAATCTATATTCTCTCCGCATATGTAATACTATCTGATCCTTCCTTCACATTTAGAATTGAGAACGAACGATCGTATTTCGAGTTAAATTCCTAATAGTTTTTCATATTTCAAACAAATGTATGCAGTTGGCCTGAGTATAATTAAATTGCAATTCAAAGAGGGATTCAATAGCAGTAATCGATTTAACAGGAATTTATATTTTATTTGACGAGATTTCCGAGATATTTTACAAGATATGCTATATATAGCAATTTTTGTAAAACAGTATTTTTTCGAAGGAACGTAATACATTGAAAGAACATAATACATTGTTCACATAGAGCAGACTTTTAGTCTAAGTAGAATTTAATTATTAATTATTCCGCCGAGTGCTCTTTGCGGTTGATCACGTAATCCTCCTCGTCAAACGTCTCTCACTTTTCTTCATGATAAAACCGCAGTTTGTGCGAAATTTTCACTTATAATTTTCTTGTTGGAACACGAAAAGAGCGGTTTTGCTGAAGTAAAAATCTAGTCAAAAACAGATTTAAAAACAACTTTATTGAATTATAAAGTTAATTATATTAGTTAATTATACACAAGCCGATTGCTAGAATATGTGAAAACTTTTTACAGCATTGCTCATTATGGTTGAATTTCTCACATCATTATTTTGATGCTCCAACAAAATTATTATTTAATTATTTAAGAAAAAATTATTTTCAGATTTATCTAGATTTTTACACGGAATCAACAATTTTGCTAAAGTATCTAATTTAATTAGATACGGATCTAAAAGTAATTATTAGATAATTAAAATAATTACATAGAACGTTTAAGCGATAACAGTGCTGCAAAAAGTTTAAAAATTCCAGCAATTTAAACGTCCTCCATAATTATTTTGATAATACAAGCAAAATTATTTTCAGATCCGTATAAACTTTTCGATACTTCAGCAAAACCGTTCTTTCCGTGTATAGATACGTATTTCAGCAAAACTCGTTCTTTCCATGAAAAGACCGCACTCGGACATTACGTGATCGATTCGCGGATCGCCGTCGTGACGCCGAAAGAAAAATGATGAATCGTAAACTCGCGCACTTACATGGAATTGGTGGTGTTCCAGTACATGCTGATCGTCTTGGCGCAGTTGCTCACAGTCGACAGTAGTACCGTTTGCAGGCACACGAGGAACACCAGGGTCACGAAGGACGTGGAAACCATGGTAACAATGACGGCGGACGACGGACTGGCACCGTCACTTAAGCACCCGTACTCGGTTAACAACCACCGGCACCAACCACGAACCGCGAGGCACAGCACCCGTTGCACTTTCGCCCGCGACCTCGTTGCAGTCGTCCACAACCACCTACTTCTTCCACCACTGTCGCACCTCCACCACATCCACACTCCACTTTGACTCGTATTCTTCCTCCCGCGATGATCCTGGCAACGTGGAGATCCACCTTGTCTCACCTTCCTCAGATGATTCTACCGTCGCTCACGCCGTCATCGTGAGTCCCAATTTATCCCGAAGTTATCTGGAGCGATGAGTCTCAATGGAATTGCCTTCGATGATTCTTGAAAGTTCAAAGGCGACTCACCGCGGATTTCACCTATCGGCAAATTCGTGATCTCCAAGTCTCTCAAAATTAAATCGATCACACTCGATCCGCGTCTCTCGGCGCACCGTTGTCGATGGTGTCCGAAGTAACGCCGGTCCCATGGAGCCAGCCCGTGTTTCTCTCGGGAGCACAGCTCGTCAGGCGGTTCATTGGTTCCAATTTTTTCGCCGAGATCACTCGGGGATGAACGACGCGACGCCAACGAACGCGAGACGGCGCGGCCTTTTCGGAGCAGCGAAGCTACCCGTCGGCTCGCCGTCGATCACACGATCCACTCAGCGATTGCACGCGACAGCGCTTTGCATGTTCGAATCCTCCGTAGGTTTTTTTCCTCGACCGACAGGAATGCGTGGAGCGTGCGTAAAATGAGTATTCCGTGACGACGCTAGATCAGCAGGTTCGTGGCTTGTACACTTTTTAAGCGCACCGTCTCGTACCTCCACATATCCGTCGAAGGAATCGCGCGAATAGACCGTCGATCCGCAGGTGCTCCGCGCGGATCCAAGTTAACACTAAGTTAAATCCTCACCACGCTCTGCACACACTGGAAGATCTCACCGAGATATAATATCCCTCTCGGGCACACAAACACTCGTCGAGTATCCTCGCGCTACTCAGGAGCGTCGGGAATCGAGCACTTCTCCAAGACCGAGTCGCACTTCTTGACTATTCCCACGAAACACTCGGACGAAGATTTCCAAACGACGGAAATCCGTCCAATTGCGATTCGTATCGTCTCGAAATCGCGCGCGCACACAAAACAAAAAAAAAACAAAAACGAGGAATCCGCGATACAGCGGGTCGCTGCGACCCGAGCGAGTCAGTTGGAATATACACGCGCGCGAACGCGGTCGAGAGAGAGTGATACCTCTCGGCGAGACTCCGGCTTGGCGAACTGAGCGTAACGATAACCACTCTGCTCGGTGTCGCGAACGCGTCTGTTCGGCCGAGCATTCGTTTCGCGTCGGCAGACTCGGCTGGCGGCAGCCGGAGAGTGGGGGTCGTGCCGAAGGTCGGCGGAGCAGCTCGAAATCGCCCGAAGTCGTACGAAGTCGCGCAGCCCCGTGTGCCTCCTGCGACTCCACGAACTCGGAGCTCCGCGATCTTCACGGGACTACACGATCGGCATTACGCCGCACGCTCGCGAGAAGTTGACTTAGAATCGTTCTCCCCCTCATCGTCGTGTAAAAGTACGTTCGACTCGCTGCAGTAGACGAGACGTTGCGGTTACACAGTGTGACACACAAAGGTTTTTTTTCTCTTATTTTGTAGTTAGGGACTGTCTCCGATTCCACTCGGAGACGCGGAATAAAAGTGCAATTTTGCGAGTATTGCGTTTAACAGCGAAGCCGATTGGACGCATTAGTGTATATTAAAGCTGTTGTAAACTGATTGAATCGGAGTGTAAAAGTGATATGCAAATATGTTGAATTATAAAACACGTATTTTAATTACAATTTAAAATAATTGAGAATAAATTTAATTAAATGAGAAAAATCTTATCAAAAAAAAAGCGAATCTTAATAGTTAAATATTTCTAACATATATTTTACCTACACGGAAAGAATGGTTTTTGCTAAAGTATCTGAAAATGTAGCTAGACACAGATCTGAAAATAATTTTGTTGGAATATTAAAATAATTATGTAGGCGAAATAATTATATTATGTCGCTCGAGCTGGTTGCTAGAATATAAAAACTTTACAGAATTGTTCATTATGCTCATTATAATTATTTAATATAATTATTTTGATAGTCTCGGCAAAATTATTTTCAGATCCGTATCTAGCTAAATTTACACGGAAAGAACGATTTTGTTGAAGGATCTAAAAATTTAATTAAGTGTAGATCTATATATATCTATTATTAAACTATTAAAATAATTATGTAGAATGCTCGAGTTCAAATTATCTCATTATACTTGAACATTTTATTTATGATATAAATATTTTAAAAATTCAACAAAATTATTTTCAGATCTGTCTAGATAAATGTCTAGATAAACTTAGATAGGTATTTTAGTAAAATCATTCTTTTCGTATAGATACTCCAACAAAATCGTACTTCCTATGTAACAACATAATAAAGTTTATTGGAAATTTCGCGGTTTAATCCATTTCCATATTTATAAACACACATCTTTACATCGATTTGTATATAACGGTTTTAATGTGCGCTGAGCACGTCCAACCAAATTCGCTATCATTTATAAAAAATATGAAATGATATCTCTGCGGTGACAATAATGCGATTAAAAATTTCTATAGAAATTACATTGAAAAAAAAGTTTCCTAAATCTAAGTAATTTATTTTTTGAATAGTTTACTTGGAACTATTCAAGAAATAAATTACTTACTTTTTTTTCAGTGTAAAATAATTCTTATTATCTTTTCAAAAAAAAGAAGAGAGAGAGAGAGAGAGAGAGAGAGAGAATGAATATCACGTGTTGTATAACACACTCAAATATGTCACATACATTTTCTTGCCTTTTCTTCTCAGCTGCAGGATAACATTATAGATGTCTCTATTTCAAAACATCGACTTTCTCTTCAAAACAGTATTCAAAGTATAATTCGAAAAACTCCATGGGGTTTCTGCGGATTTCTCGCAACTCAAAGAGTTTTGCTTCAATATTTTTGTTCAGCTTATTGCTTTATCCAGACACGCGACTGACACAAAGCAGATCAAACAAACTCCACCGTCACGCCATGGAGTTCCGCTATTTCGGCTCCGGCGACTGCCGTGCGAGCTCAAACGTCGCTCCGGCCGATGATCTCCGAGGAGGAGAAATGAGAGGAGAGGGCAGTTTGACACTCATTAAGAAAAGCAACCATCGTGATGAAGCCGCCCCGCGCTTGAACGGCTCGCGTAAAACCCAGCAGGAATTTAATTTCGGCAACGCGAGGCGTGCGACGGCACGACGATCTCGACTGAGTTTGGGCACGCCGATATTACGTCGGCGTCCCTTATAAGCCGTATTACCGTCGTTTGAAATTTCCGGTCTCTGGAATATAATCAAGGCGACTAAGTCGCGAGTGAAGGGAAGGAACGCGGTCTTCTCGTGGAGCTATGAATTAGCGTGCGCGTGTCGCACCGTTTTCTTTCCCCGTTGCATTACTGGGCTTTTAGGAGCGAGAGTGCTTTCTTGACTTACGATCGTTGCTAGCTCACGTTTCCTGTTACGATTTCGCGTCTTCGCCTAATTCTGTCACGCCTTCTCATTCCTCTTCCAAGGGAGATGAACGCGCCCTCGAATGATATCCCGGTAAAAATTCTGCTAAATTTAAACGTGGGGATTATCAGGGAGATGGTGTTCTCTGATAAATCTGAAGTCCTGTTTGATAAACATTTAAAAAGAGGTCTCTGTATCTCGCTTATGTATCAGCATGAAATGAGCTGGGGAAGAAGCTTGGAAATACATTTCCAAAATGTCGAAACAATTTTTTATGTTGTTTCGTTATTTTATTTTCTATCTCCTTTTTAAGATGATTTTGCGATTTATTTATTTTTAATTTCATATTCATTGAAAATTATAATCCTTGCGAGAGCCTTTTAAAAAATTAAAAAATCAAATAGACATAAAATAGATCTAATTTTTCTTTCCTTCTAAGAATCTATAACTTTTTTAAAGAGATGGTCCTTTGATAAATCTGAAGTCCTGTTTCGTTATTTTATTCTTTAACCTGCTTTTAATTTCACGATTTATTTTTAATTTCGCATTGGTTTAAAATTATAATTTAAATCCGTACAATTTTCTTTTAAAAAATTAAGAAATCAAACGCAAAATAAACCGACCTAATCCTGGTAGAGCTCGCATTTTTCTTTCCCTTAGGATCTATAATTTCTTTAAGATGCTGTTCTCTGACAAATTTAAAATTGCCTTCCGCTCGATAAACATTAAAAAAAATGTCCCTATTATTTATATATATCAGTATGAAATATCTCAATTTCACGAGGAAAAAGCTTGAAATAAATTTAAGAAATATTGGAATAATTTTTGATATCGTTTCATTATTTTATCTGTCCCTTTTTTAAGATAACGCGATTTACTTTTAATTTCCCGTTGGTTTAAAATTATAACGTAGATCTTTCCAATTTCCTTTTAAAATCTTAAAGATAAGGTAAATGCAAGACAGAACTCCTATTTTCTTTTTCTTCAAAGATCGATAATTACGATATAAAAATTAAATTCATCGCGTTTCGATATCTGACTCACAATGTCTTACTCTCAATTGTCGCGTGCATGCATACGAATGTGCATTTGAGGATGCACTCGAGTACGTGGCGCCCTCAACGCGGAGAGGCGATCATCGTCCTCCGTATTGCTCTTTGCAACGATCTCCGGGGCATGTTCCCTCTCGGAGATCTCGAAGAACCGGTATCTACCGGTCTACGGACAGTCATGTCGGTCATTAGTCGGACTAATGTAATGCTTCAAATTCTATCGGAGCCCATGGCGCCGGAACGGTTGCGTCCGTCCTCCCACTAAAGCGTCGAATCGTTAATATATGCGATAGGAACGGGGCCGTACCTGTTTTGCATTTTGTATTACGCTTCCCTTCCCTCCCATCCCCCCACCCCCTACTTCTGCTCATCCCTTTTTATTTTATAATTAACGCGGTCATCGCCGAAATCCGAGATAAGGAATGGTCCTCGTTAAGCCGGGATCAATGGCGTACCACAGATTAATTTCTACCGGTACGAATGACAGCAATTTAGCAAACGAGAGTGGCACGCACACGCAATATTGCGACATGACATTTCATTGGTTTATCGCGAAACGTTTAACAATGATTAGATAGAGCGCGAATTACTCTCACGCAAGTTTTCTTGAAAATTGCAGTTACATTTATATACATGTTATGTATCGCCGGCTGATTCATTATTATTCGCTTGTTAATTGAATAAATGACTACTGTTAGACCCACTCGTTTGTTGTATTAATAATATTGTGCTATCTCGATCGCGAAATCAAAACAATAGCGGCAGCAAACCGTGATAATTCGAGGAATAGAAACAAAACGGATACGGTGAATAATTATTCGTCGAAACGATTTTTCTCTACGTTACGGGCGATTAAACAGGCGCGTTTTTTGTACCTATAAAACATTAATCTAATATTTAAATCTAGTTTATGCATTTATTATCTCTATATATCTTTAACATTCCTCAAAAATAAATTTAAATACAAATTTAAGATAACATCGATTGATAATTTTTCAAATATGAAAAATTATATAAATCAATAATGTTTAATACTTAAATTCAAACTTATCATGTGTATGAGAGAGAGGCATCGAACATGATGTGACATGTAACGTATTTCCTTCGTAACGACGAAAGAGAAACTAATAAAGAGAAGCAAAGCGAAGTAAATAAAAAAGAGCAAAAGCTTTAGGGCTGGCTTTAATAAAGTCGAGTCACGCTTCGTATAGGGAGATCTTTAAATCGTCCTCAAACAAACCCGGTCCAGTCCTTGATCGTTGACCCGCGATCCGTTTGTTACACATCTTGCTCGTGCACTCACTCCTCTTCATTCGTATCTCCCTGTCTCTGTCTTTCTTTCTTTCTGCCATCGGCTTCTTGCTTTCCCAGTCTCTTTCTCCACGTCGTGTGCAAAGCAACCTCGCATGAGAGCACGGCACAATGGAGGTATTAAATGGATGTAAGGTAGTGGGTAAAGCGCGGTAAGTGAGTAAAGTTGATCAGAAACTTATATACGTATATACGTACGAGTGTCTCGAGCAACGCATCACGAAAATGAAAGTGCTTCGCAAATATTGGTTGCCGGCGACTTTACCGCGGTGCCCACCGTTAAGGAGCCGAGAAAGGAGCACCAGGGAAAAGGCCAAATCCTGTGTACATATTACCGGTTCGAGTACTTTTCAGAGAGCTTCCTTCCCTCTGGCAGGATTCGATCGTTCGAGCGAGAAACCGCAGACGCATTACGGAAGACAGGTGCGATTCTTTGGGAAACGGCACGTCGCTTCGGAAAAGTTATGACAAGCGGTTACCTGAAAAGGTCTGGAAAAGCAACGAATCCCGCGCATCCCGGCATCTATCAGACTGTCATAATTTGTATTCTACGTCGGCTAGTCGTTTGTATCCTAATGAAAAGTCATTTTACAATCGTCATCTTTAAATTACTTGGATATTACGGGTAAAACCCTTCGCATCTCATTAGGAATGGCGGCGGTGCCTTTCAGAAGTTTTCTCTTCGTGAACCTATTAATCGTCAGATAATCCGAAAACAAGCGCACGAACGTTTAAGACAGGCAGGTGCGGGATTGTTGAGCGCTGCTCCGGATTTGTTGAAAACTTGTAAAGAGAATGGCGTGTCTTGAAATTTTTGTGCCCGCTCGGGCGAGAACGATCACACGTGAAAGAGAGGATGAGTCACGCTCGGGGAAGAAGCAGCTCGCAGTTCAATGTGATTACAGGAAATTTACTATCATATTGAAGCACGCACGGAAAAAGATTTGTTAAAACAACTAAAAATTTTACTGCTTCAACAAATCTACGGCTGTAATATACGGACAGTCAGTTTTCTATGTTGTAATAGCAAAGTTTTACAGCTGAATAAAATTAGAGACTATCATTAACTATCAAAAACTGATTTCGATTAAAACAATACAATTTTTTAATGAAAAAGTAAGTTTTGTTACATATCAACAAAATAAATGATTATACATATCAAATATTTCTCTCAGTGTAAGATGGCATATATTTTTATGACTCTAACGAAGAAAACCTGTTACGTTAGTAATTTTCATTGTAATAAAGAATTAGCTGAATTAGCATACTAATTGCTTAATTGCTTACAGATATAATTTTTTTTATTAAACATCAAATCTTCTTAGACGCTCTTTGTAAATGCTCGCGCAATAACCTATAGTTTGCTGTACCGTCCAATCTATTTTTTTCCGTGCGTGTAAAAGTGATAATAAAAGTGACGATCGGAGAACATTTGTGATGTAACGGACTAATCCGTAGATATACTTCGCAAGATAACAGTTTCTTTCGTAACGCCTGTAGAAACCGTTGTTACAAGTTGACCGTAGATATTAGCTCGTAGATTATTATCCCATTTATCGATAGATCGCTGATCCTATCGAAACGATCCGCGAGCGGAACGGATTATCATATGTTAATAAGTCTCGGGAACCGAAAGCCCGGCTACGCCTAATTTGCGAGGTAATCGCGATCTTTACTCGCACAATACGAAATTCTCAACGGCCATCGATCATCATTATTTATCGCCGTTCGCCAAATTCATATCGCGCGTATATACTCACGTCGCTCCGAGAGAGGAAGCGCGCGTGTGAGTCGACGAATGCGTACACGCACTCTCACGCCGATCGGGGGCCCAATCCATTTCGCTTCATTACGGCGTTCCTCTCGCGCGGATCCGAGGCTCTTCTTCCTGACCCTACCTTGAACTATGATTGGACACGTTACATCGATCCTCGTCGATCCTGATTCGAGGCGTCCCGAAGCGCGCGAGTAAACGCTTCGCTGAGCCTCTTCTCACCTTCGTCAATCGCGCTGACGATATCGCCTCGTATCGGTCTGTGGCCTTTCCGCGAACAAAATAGAAAGATATGAAAGAGGATGAGACTCGGAGAGATGCGCCTCGGTCGGTCGGTCGGTCGGTCGGTCGGTCGATCAATCGATCGATCGATCGATCGATCGATCGATCGACTGGCGCGGCGCTGAACGAATCCCGGCACCTGCGAACCCCGCGCGAGAGAAATGCTTCATCGCGCGAGCCGCGATGCCCGAAGGATCCATTAGCCATTAGCCAACGCTCATGCCCGTCAACTTGTCAACGACGGAACAATGCGTTCAGCGAGAATAGAAATCGATTTTTACGCTTCCCTTTTATGACGCCATCGTTTCTCGGCCGGCATCGCGCTATTCTTCCCGCGACGCGTGTCAGCGGACCACGAACTCCGCCGCGCGGGTTGCGTAAGCGATCGCTCGTGTCGCCTTTTTCTTCTGCACTCCTGCTTGTTAATAGAAGCGAATCTTCGATCGAGACTCTTATGTAAAGGAATAATATTTCCTTCCGTGTTAAATATATAAGTGGGTATTTATATAAGAAACGAATCGCGAGGATATCTTGAGAAAGTAATCTAATAATGAATTCGGTAGGACGCATACAGAAAGAACAGTTTTGCTGAAGTATTTAAAGATTCAGTTGGATCCAGATATGAAAGTAATTTTATTTGAATGATTGAAATAATTATGTAGGATGTCCAAACTCTGATTGTTAGAATGTCACTTTTTGCAGCATTGATTATTATATTTGAGTGACATATATAATAATTTTGATAGTCCAATAAAATAATTTTCAGATCTGTACATATCAAATCTTTAAATATTCAGCAAAACATCATTCTTTCTGTGCATTTAGTGCACACTAGTATATATTATAAAATCGTTGTATACTGATTTGAGTATAAAAGTAAAATGTAAATAATTCAAATTAAGGAAGATATATTTCAATCCTAAAGTTATCTGTTTTACTGAATATTTTTCAAATAAGTATATATTTTTCTAACTGCCTTGATACACACAGATTTTCGCGGAAAAAAGAGTTTTGCTGAAATATTTAAAAATGTAGCTAGAACAGATCATGAAAATAATTTTGTTGAGTCAGATCTGTAGCCAGCTAAATTTTTAGATAATAATTCAGCAAAATTGTTTTTTCATGTAAAAATCCTTTTCCACAATTAAAGTATATTGGTAATGTAGTCCAAATTGATCGACTTTTATGCAAAAAAAAAAAAAAAGTTGGAAAATTACAATTTTGTTATTGGTTTCTGGCGGTTGATTCGTAACAATATTTGCTTTATATATAAGTTTTAAACTTCATAAAACAATTCGTATAAAACAATTTTGGTTTGAACTAAAGAACAATGTTGAGTTTTTAGAATTAAGTTCAGATACATAATATAAAAAATTTTAGTTGGAAAATTTACAGGTACACATGTGTACGTGCGATGTTGATGTAGTAGTGTGTAATGACATGTCAATTATACATAAATAAAAAGTTATACGTATATGTGCAAATCCTACTAAATTAATAAAACAAACGATTTTGGAATCTCTTTAAGAATAAATGTTTTATATATATTTTTAAAACAAGAAAATTATAAAAAAAATTATTCTGAATCATATTTAAAAATAATGCGACTTATTAAAAATAAGTACTTAGAAAAAAAATGAAAATTTTTTATCATTGTTAAAATTTTAATTTTTAACAATAAAAATAATAACAAATAAAATAAATAAACTACAAAAATGTGTTATTAAAAATATAATGTTATTCACA